>NW_024081174.1:461356-522083 GCF_003009895.1 Hyaena hyaena
GAGATAATGAACTAAGCGAAAGTCGGAAGCTAAACAGAATAAGCCACCCAGGCGCCCCAACCAGAATGTTTATATATTAACGTAGAGTGAGAAATATAATAAACAAAGTCACCAGAATTCTCTTGTTGGCCGCTTGGGAAATCTGCTCCTCACCGTTCATCTGGCCGCTGATTGTCCTTGTTCTTTTCTTCTTCCCTGTGCCATAAAGATCATTATCCTGCATTTGGAAGGAATTGCTTTGTCACTTAAGTTTCAGATTTTTTAAGAAATTCCCTGGTGTAGGCTGAACATTGTTCTGAATTTCGTTTCCATCAGTAACACACTGATAGGTCTTCTCCCGACTAGAAGTTACATCCTTGGATGACTACTTCAGTGTAGTAAATACTGCATTTACTGTCTTTTATTTCAGAGGGTGACACTTTTCTGACCTTTTCCTGAAATTCTGGGGGTGTCATACGGTAGGCCTTGCTATGCGATCACACCCTATGTTCTAAAGTAGACTACTTGCTGCTCCCTGATTACATCCCTCCCCTGTAACGATTTTGTTTTTTCCTCATGCCCGTTCCTCTGTCTGGATTGTTGAAATCCCACCACTTTGTGAAGTTCTGCCTTGAATGCCACCCTTCTTGATTCTTCAAACCTGATGTGGTTTTCCTCCTTTGAAATATATCCCTTTTCTGTGGCGCTGTCTTATCCCACTCTCTATTAAGGTTACTTTTTAAAAAAAATTATTTCTGAGAGAGAGAGACAGAGACAGAGAGACAGAGAGAGAGAGAGAGAAGGGGAGGGTCAGAGAGAGAGGAAGACACAGAATCTGAAGCTGGCTCCAGGCTCTGAGCTGTCAGCACAGAGCCCAACGTGGGGCTTGAACCCACGAACCGTGAGATCATGACCTGAGCCAAAGTCGGATGCTTAACAGACTGAGCCACCCAGGCGCCCCTAAGGTTATTTGTTTTATCTTCCCCATGAGGGCAGCTTCAGATACTGTGTATCACTTGCCTTTTGTTTGCTGCAGTTCCTGGTATAGTTAGTAGGTGCTCATAGATTGCTTGCTGAATTGAATTAAATGAAATTTTAACTCTAGACCAGGTCTCAAAATGTGATCCTTGGGCCAACATCAGCATCACCTGCCCAGTATGTTAGACGTACTAATTCTTGGTCCCCACTCTAAACCTACTGGCTCAGAACCCCTGGGGTTGGGTACCAGCCATCAGTTGTTTAACAAACCCTGTGTGTCAAGCCTGAGAACTATTGCTGTAGTCTTTCTAAAGAGGCATTATCCAGCCTCTTTATCAAGAGCTGGGTTTTCCATTGATAGGAAATACAATGGATTTTCAGATTGTGCTCAGTTGAGCCATGGGAAGTCCATGGTGGTGACTTGGTGCAGAGTGGGGAGAGGACTCGGTATCTAGATTCGCTACCACCTTTTTAGCCACAGTAAGTTTGCTTTTACCTTTTTTATGCACTGCTGTGCCATCTCAACATTCCTTGCACCAGAGTTCCATGTGAAAAAAAGTTTGAACATTATTGATCTAAATTAGAGGTCATTAAACATTTTGTAAATAAAGTTTGATGGGAACACAGCTATATCCATTTGCTTACACATTGCCTATGGCTGTTTTCATGCTACATGGCAGAGTTGAGTAGTATGAGTAGTGCTCATGACCCACACGCTTCAAATATGTACTCTCTGACCCTTTAAGAAAAAGCTTGCTAATCCCAGATCTAAATCAATCAGAACCTTGCAGTAAGGAGCTGAACATCCCTGACTAGCACTAAACCCATAATCATTACGCTATAGAAGAAAAATCACCCCATGTCTTCTAGAAAATGAGGACATGGTCAAAGAGTGTTTACAGCGGACAAAAAGATGTGAAGGTCAATGAGAGCACATTTTCTTAGCTATCTCATTTGCTCCTGAAATCCTGAATGTATTCAAGGAAATTAGAGTCATTTACTCTTCACAGTCACGCTAATGAAGTCAAGAGTTTTGTGTTACATTTGACATGTGAAATACTTAAAGATAGCCATAAAGAAGCTGAAATAAAAATTCTTTTGATGAAAAGTTTTAGCTATTTGGGAAAATTTTTTATTGGACATTTTCACAATTTTAAGAAAGTTTTAAAGTTTCTTTTTTCCTAAACCAATTATGTGCATCACCGTCTTGTGTAATTATTGAATTTGTTAGGAATCTAAATGCATACGTTTATGTTTTGCTCAGTATCCTGGAACCTTTCTGTAATGAAGGAAGTGACACATTGACCCTCTTCTGAATTCTAGTTCTGATGGTTCTTCACTTAGAGCTGCCCTTGGGTATCAGTGTTTAAATTGTCAGGGGAGGTCAACCGAAAGCTGCAGAAGGATTTATCATTTGTCATTATGAAATAGAGATTTTAGTGGGAAAGATCACCTTGCCATGCGGGTGGGTTCTGGTGCTTCTGGCTGCGAAGTAAAATGTATGGGGAAGACCTGTGTGAAGCCTTGGAGAAAGAATTTAAGCCAGAAATGTTATTGTCTCCATGGAGCCCACAAACTGTGTGTGTCTGCAGGGGTGGGTGGGGTCCTGCCTTCTTAGCTGTGCTACAGCCATTGACCTGCTCTTCTTAGTCGTCTTCAGCCGTTTCAGTGGCCAGAAAGTCAATTGGAGAAACCACAAATTGCAAGCTGTCATCTACTTCCCCTATTTTTAGGATTTCCAGTTTTAATGGGCTATTTGTTCATGAATAATTCAGTTTCTTCCAGGAGACGCATGTTAGTGAGACCTCAGTTAATGGCTTTAAATATTGAATGCTGGTAAAAACTTATTGCTTATGGTACTACTTTTGAAATGACTTCACAACTAATACAGCTGTGGGAAATATAAAAGGAGGATTCTGTGGTATGACCTGTCTGTCTGAGAGATGTTCTTATCTCATTATGTGGCTTGAGAAAGCTGTCCCTCCAGTCTGGGTAACTTTTGTAGAAAGACTAAAGTGTGTATTAGTAGAGAAAGTCTGCATTTTATTCTATGTACTATCTGGAGTTTATATCTACCCATCGACCTCAGTGCTCTTCAAACTAGGGATGTACATACTACTGGGGCTGTGTGAGATGATCACTATGGAAAGAGAACATAATTGAATGTCAGTATTTAAAAAAATTTTTTTTAAATGTTCATCTTTGAGAGAGAGACAGAGTGTGAGCAAGGGAGGGGCAGAGAGAGAGGGAGACACAGCATCTGAAGCAGGCTCCAGGCTCTGAGCTGGCTGCATGAACTGCACAACCCATGAACTGTGAGATCATGACCTGAGCTGAAGTTGGACACTTAACTGACTGAGCCACCCAAGCGCCCCTAGAATGTTGGTATTTTAATTTAAGAATTCCTACCTTTTGTATGCCTTCTGTAAAGTCCTATTAGTACCATAGAATATATAATCTATAAACAAAAATGCTTCTCATAGGGCATGTTGATTCAGAAATCTCCAGTGACAGATGTGTGCAACCAGAAGAGCTGAGACCGTTGTCGTATACACTCAGTGTTAGGCTTTATGGTGATTAAATTTTGTAGACAAGTAGGTGTTATTGGAAGGTTTTGGTAAGCAAGGATATATTTCAGGTCTTAAGTTTGCTATTCAGTTTATCTGAATTTCAGTCAAAAGGGTAAAACTGAAAGTAAACTTATTCATATTTTTGTGTATCTAGAATAGCTTCTCCTTTCCCCCCAGCAATGTCAGTGTCTTCCAAGCAATGTCTTCCCTTCAGTCCTTAACTAGTCCTTTACGTAAAGCGTCCACAGTTTGTGGTTTGCGGTCCCTCAGTTTGTTTGCTTTTGTTTTGTGTAGCTTCAGGGGCCTTGTCGAAGTTAACTCATGGATTGAAAGATGAATCGCTGGCTTATATCTATCATTGCCAAAATCATTATTTTTGTCCAATTGGCTTTGAAGCAACCCCTGTGAAAGCTAATAAAGCATTCAGGTAAGGATTTCCATATTTTACGTAGGTAACTCATTGAGATAAGCATTTCCATATTTTATGTGGGTAACTCACCAAAAAAGAAAGCATTTAGGAAATATTTAGCCACTCAGAAATTGGAAGCCTTGATTATTTGCTTTCATTTGCATCGAGTTAGACGGTGCTTTAAATCTTTTAGCTCGTTCTTTTGCAGGATTGCATTTGGTTAACTGGGCTTTTACATTGTCCACTTAGATGCTGTTGTTCAGACTCGTGCAATGAAAGACATTTGAAAAATCACTTTTACCTTTATTACAAAATGATTGCAAAGGACTTCACATATTTTATCACTGTGTTTTCATCCACTGTTCACACAGAAAATGAATTAGGGGATCTTGTGTCAAAAAGTTGTCCCAACAGAGCACATTAGGAAGCATCTTCTTTTCTCCTAGTGAAAACTGTGGAATTTATCACTGTTGTCCTGGGTGGGTGGCATCGGTAATTGAGGAAGAGGAAAGGGCAGCACTGCTCTTTCAGTGAAGGCTGAAGGTCAGGTGGGGAGAACATGGCTTCCTCATCTGGGGATAAGATGGGTTCTTTGAGGTTGGAGGCCATGCGGGCATGAGTCCCCCTCAAGGCACGGTAGGGTTGGGGGACCCTGGGGCAGTATCTTGAGATCTGGGAGACCCAGGAAGCTGGACATTACAGTTTTGTGAATGAGGAGCAAGAAAGTATGTGATCTCTCCGAATCCTCCCTCTGGAGGTGAGGTGTATTCTTTCTTCTATTGTTTCATCCTGAGACCTCACCTTAGTCCAGACATGTATCAAATACAAACCATGAAAAAGTATGTAGTCTGACTTTGTACCCATTAGGGGAGAGTTCCACACCTCTGCCTATAGCTAAGCACCACTGAGATGTTTTTACAACTGTGCAAATCCCTCCAGATCTACGTGAATTTCCAGGAGTAGGATTTGGGCATCTGACTTTGGGGTTTCATTTTTAGGATACCTTTTGAAAATTTCTAAATAAACAGTGAAAGGAGAGGAGTAGCTGAAGAATGCTTGTAGGATGCTAGGATTTTTCTCTTCTTTTTAGATGCAAAGAGGTGGTATATTTCATTTCTTTTTTTTAGCCCTAGATTTTATAATAGGGATCAAGACCTAAGTTTCATTTATGCTTTCTCTTTAATGGCCTTACGAATTTTGTTCAAGCCTAAACTCTGATGATTTATTCTAGCAAAATGAGTGTCATCTTTTAATAAGCTTTAGTATACTTTTTATTAACAAAGTAGAAGTAATATTTTCAAAGGAGTGAATGGCCTTTATTAAGCCTTTTCTTAATTTGTTTTATATTTAGCAGGGGTCCCCTCTCACCACAAGAAGTAGAATATTGGATCTTAATTGGAGAATCAAGTAGAAAACATCCTGCTATTCACTGTAAAAAGTATGTTAACTTCCATTATTCTCTTTAATTTAGGTAAGATTTACATTTAGTGAAATGTACAAATTTTAATTGTATAATTAGGTGGATTTTGTTAAATGAATATACCTGTCTAATCATCACCCCAGTCAAGATATGGAACATTTTCATTGCACTGAAAGTACCCTCATTCTTCTTTCCTATCAGTCCCTATAGACAACCTCTGCTGTGTCATGAGAGGTTGCTTGGCCTGCTCTTGAACTCCATGTAAATGGAGTTACCTTGTTTTTATCATTTAAGTAACCTTGTGAGATTCATCTACTTTGTCATGCATATCATGATTTTTTTTTTTAATTGCTGAGTGGTATTTAAGTAGTGTAAGTGTACCACAACTTTTTATCCATTTTTCTGTTGATGACCATTTGGATTATTTTGACTTTGGTCTCGTGTGGGTAAAGCTATTAGGAACACTAATGTTTATGTCTTTAGAAGATTTCTAAGTAACAGCTTCACTGAAATAAAATTCACACACCATAAAGCCCACACTTTTAAAAATGTACAATTCAGTGGATTTTAGTATATTTGGAGTTGAGCATCAATCACCATGATCTAATTCCAGGAACTAAAACCCCCATCCCCATTAGCAGTCATTCCCCAACCCCCTCCCCTCACTTTCTGTCAACACTGATCTACTTTCTATCTCTGTGCATTTGCCCAACATGGACATTTCATATAAATGGAATCACACAACTTGTGGGCTTTCGTATCTTTCTTTTTCCCTTAGAATGTTTTCAGTGTTCATCTGTGTTGTAGCACGGACCAGAACTTCATTCCTTGATATGGCCAAATAATTTTCTGCTGTATGGATATGCCACATTTTCTTGTGCAAGTTTTTCGAGAAACTGTTTATATATTTTCTTCCTCTTGGACAGGTGCTGGGGGGGGGGGGTTGCTGATTATAGGATAGATGTGAATTTAAGAAGCTGGGAGAAAGTTCTCCAGTGGGGTTGTGCCATTTTACACTCCTACCAGAAACGTATGGAGTCTAGCTGTTCTTCATATCTTCACCAATATTTGATATTGTTACTCTGTTTTATTAATTAAATTATTTTATTTTCCCAGCTTTATTGAGTTATAATGTACAAATACAATTGTATATATTTAAAGTGTACAGTGTGCTGATTTAAAAAAATTTTTTTAAATGTTTTTATTTATTTTTGAGACAGAGACAGAATGTGGGTGGTGGAGGGGCAGAGAGAGGGAGACAAAGAATCTGAAGCAGGCTCCAGGGTCTGAGCTGTCAGCACAGAGTTCAACATGAGGCTCAAACTCACAAGAGATCATGACCTGAGCCGAAGTCAGATGCTTAACCGACTGAGCCACCCAGGCACCCCTAGAGTGCACTGATTTGATTTAAATTTTGTGAAATAGTTGCCACAATCAAATGTCAAACATATCCATAAGCTCATATAGTTACCTTTTCTGCATGTATGTGGTGAGAACACTTAAGATCTATTCACTTAGCAAATTTCAAGTGCACCATAAAGTATTACTAACTGTAATCATCATGCTGTACAGAGCCATAAGTTTGTTGTTTTTTGATGGTATTGTAAATTGATTTTTAAAAAATTTTTCCTTTAAAATGTGTCTGTTTTCCAGTTTTATTAGACATAACTGTCACATATATATGATTTAGTGGCATACAGCGTGATGGTTTGATTTACATATATTGTGAAATGATGACTGCAGTAGGTTTAGTTAACAAAAGGATTCTCCTTGTGATGAGCACTGTTAGGATCCACTCTCTTAACAACTTGCCTGAATGTCACACAGCAGCGTTTGCTATAGTCACCATGTTGTACATTACATCCCTAGTACTTATTTATCTTGTAACTGGAAGTTTGTACATCTTGGCACCTTCCTTTAAAAAATGTCACTTCTTAATTAGTTTCTGGTAGTGTACAAAAATGCAATCTATTTTTCTATATAGGCCTTGAATATTGTGTCTTTATCAAACTCACTCATAATTCCAATAGTAGTTTTATAATCCAAAGTAATTTGTAATTGCTTTGTGTTTTCTGTAGAGTCAATCATGTTGGCTGTGAATAAATGCATGTTAAATTTTAAATCTTTTGAAAACTTGACTCTAATTAAAAAGGAAATATGGACTATTTTGACTCTAGCTTGCAGGATGTCATCTAAGAGGTCAATAAATATATATTTCATAGTAAAAGTAGCCATGTTTGAAC
Source organism: Hyaena hyaena (assembly GCF_003009895.1). NCBI lineage: Eukaryota > Metazoa > Chordata > Mammalia > Carnivora > Hyaenidae > Hyaena > Hyaena hyaena. The sequence continues at coordinate 468,956 of NW_024081174.1, forward strand.
TGAGAATCTTGGCAGTAGTTGGTTAAGCAGACTTATCATAAAGAAAGAATTAAGGCTTAGGATGTGGAACCATCTTGATATAAGAGAATTATTGTTATGGTGATATTTTAGCAAAGTGCTCATGTGAAAAGACCCATTACAATGGTATTTTGTCCTTAAAGAAAAGTGTGCTTTATCCTTCCCTTTTCACGATAGGTGGGCAGATATTGTTACTGATCTCAACACTCAAAATCCAGAATATCTAGATATCCGACACTTAGAGAGGGGGCTGCAGTATCGAAAAACAAAGAAGGTAAGAACACCACTGTATCTGAAGATATTTCCCAAGCAGCCAAAATGCACTGTTTTACTCAGCACTCCTTAGGTTGTAAATAACAGAAATCCAGTTCAGATTATCTTAGATAGAAGAGTGTAAGATTATGTTCAGGACACAGGGGTATCTGTAGAATGAAAACGCAAGGAGGATAGCCTGGATTCATAAGGGGCTGGTACCAAGTAGCAGAATATTACCAGGGGCCAGGTAGCTTCTCTGTCTCATTCTTCTGGGAATTAGTTATATGTTGTTCTTATCTGTCTGATTATTTATTTCCTGAAGATCAAGAACTTCAACTTGTGTTTCCCTTTCAGATGAGCAGTCTAGATAGACTGAGAGTGGCCTGTCTAGGCTCAGTTCCGTCATTTTGGCCCAGCTTGGCTCAGGTGTTCACTCCTGAGCCAAATGAACTGTGGCCATGAAACAGAGCTGTGTGTACAAACAAGGTGGCTTGGGGAGCTTCTCAGTGAAAGGCAGATTCTGTGGATTGAGTTAACATTCCACTGATACAATCCTACTAACATCAAGAATACATGGGAGATAGGAAGAGGAATGATCTTGGTGTTTGAACTGGGCAGATGGGGAAGCAATGGTGTGTGTGACCAGTGGAGGGATATATGGGCAGGGGAGGGGGGAGTTGTTTTGGCTCCTGTGGGCATTGTTATATTTTTGTAAAGTCAGCTGGTCAAGAAAGATGCAGGATAAGGTGATCTGATGATATCTGAAAAGGGTAAGTACTGTTTTGAAGGGGGAAACATAAAGCAATTCATAGGAACCCACATTATTAGTATAATTAATTTCCTTTTACTTTCTTAACCCAACGTTTTTTTTCTTCTCAGGTTGGGGGAAATTTGCATTGCATTATAGCATTCCAGAGACTTCATTGGCAAAGATTTGGCCTTTGGAACTTTCCATTTGGAACCATTAGACAAGAATCACAACCTCCAGCACATGGCCAGGGAATAGCCAAATCTGAGAGCGAGGATAATATCTCCAAGAAGCAGCATGGGCGTCTGGGCCGATCTTTCAGTGCTAGTTTCCATCAGGACTCAACATGGAAAAAGATGTCCAGTATCCATGAGAGAAGGAACAGTGGCTACCAGAGTTATGGTGATTTTGATGGGAATGATTGACCATGTTGGGTACTGAACAATTTGTGTTATACATACGACTGCTCTATACAAGACTGCATTAAGACAGTAGAAGGTTTTATCAAGTCTACACTAAATAGGAACAGATGTTGTGGTACAAAATATAACCTTGTAGTTCTCCAGTAAATAAGCTTGTATATGATTATGATGGGTGATTTCAGATATAGAAGCAGATAAGCACAGATTATTGTCCTTTTAATGAGTATATAAACATTATGGACAATTTCACAAAATCCAGTAAAATTACATATAAACAATTCAAACACAAATTCACTTAATAGCATCATGATTTGAAATACTTAAGCATGAAATGATTTCTTATAACTTGATCACCACGCATTTGTTGCGGATAGTTTTATTCCTAAACTCAATATAAAAGGTAACATCTGCCCTTTTAAAGAAAATTGGGGCTGTTGATTTCTAGTTTTCTCTCATGGTTAAAGCTCATTTAAAATTATTTCATCAGTCTAGAATTCTTTTACTTGCAAGCAGCATCTTGCCTGCCTCATTTGTTTCCTGACTAACATTCTCAGGATCCTCCATAAAGAGGCAAAAGTGAAGACTCAAGAAACTGATCTTTTTTATTGGTGCATTGATCTAGGATATTCTTGACTTTCTTGACTTGGTATGGTACTATCCAATATTGACAAGATCTTCAGGCCTTGAAAGACTTCTGTCTACAGTGAACCTTGTTTTGGGATAAAAGAAAAGTAGAATCCAGAGTTTCTACATCCAAGGTAATCTATGAAATGAGACTTTGCAATATTTGATTGGTCCCTGAGTGTGAAGTCCTATGTTGCTAACAGCATTAAAGATGCATTAGGAATGCCATGCCACTCAGAGGACAGATATCTGTATTCCCAGCTCTGAGCTGCTTCCTTTTTTAAATCGTACAATTAGCTGTTTGAAGTGAGTGTTAAATAGTTCAGAAGGAGTGGATTTCATGTATTTGAGCTCCTGCCTCGTTGATGTTCGTTTTTCTTCTGCTGTCAGCTTGTGATGTGTTCTTTCATTTCAGGGGATGTTTCATGACTCAAATCAGTAACTTGATTATTACAAGGTGCTGAATATGTAGGTAACCATATTGCAATACACCTCAAGGAGAGGGTTCAGATTTTTATTTTTAAAATATTTTCATTTTCTTCTCTTTTGAATTTTATATCCATTTACCCACTCAGACATGCCTAGCCTACAGACAGGGATATATATTATGAAATGGTCATTTTTCTGAAGAGAATATTTTGCGTGAAATGCAAAGGACTGAAAGAGATTTGTAGGTCGTTGATTTTGTTACTTCACACTGGAACTTTTAAGAAGTTTTCATCAAATAAAGTTTTGTTTTCTACTTTTAATAATGTGTCGTGAACCTTTGTTTTACCTAGGGAGTACCCTTGGAATTCAGTTTGAAGTACGTGACAATCCCGCCTAAGTAGTATAAGAAACCATCTTGTATCTGAGTTTTATAATCGATGAAACAAGATACATTATGACTATAATTTCAGATTCCTGTAAGACTTTATAATAGGAAGTAGAAAATTTAATTATATTAGTTTGAACCAAACAAAGTCGTCATTTTTGTAGGTCAAACATGGTTGAATATCTGCAATTTCATAGAGTTTAACAGAGTATTTAAGAGAAGAGGCAGATAGGGGGAACCAAGAGGAAAGGAGACAGATGCAACATAGAGAATACGGTGACACCTAAGAGGATGAATTTATACAGACTGCCTATTGGCCATAAATAATTTTTATAAAAAGTCTTGACATATAGGATTACTTAATAACTTGATATACAAGTTTGGCAGTTATTAAGAGCATATTAAGGTTTTTAGAGACTAATTTCCAAAAAACTATATGCAAGTTTCTGCACACTTCTCTTTCAAGATTAGGAACACTCCTGTCCTATTTAATTTCTTGGTCATCCCTTTCTGGGATTCTCCATAGAAGCACTGAAGGTTCAAAAAATGGCACTGTCCTTGCTCGCTCTACCACCTGGGCAAGTTAAGATGAAGATTTCTGTCCTTATTTCCTCGTTGGTAATATGGGGATAATAGCACCTATTTTATAAACTGTTTTGAAGAATAAGTTAATGCACATGCAGTGTTTAGAACAGTGCTTTGTGGAGAGTGCTTGCTATTATCCTCCAAAAGACGTTTATTTTACTGTTCAGAATCTTGATAGTGAGCCCTTTAAGCAGCAGCTAATGGAGCCACTTCACCGTAAGTCAAATATACACCCCTTAGTTCCTGTTCCCTCAAAAGAATATTTTGTATTCAAGAAATGTTGCTCTGGTTTTAAAAGCGCTTCTAATACTCCAGTGCCTACATTGGCTATTTGTTTTTACCTAGCTCTTAGGCATAAAAAATGTTCATTTAGATCAAATCCTGAAACTGTTCCTTTCCGTACTCTTGTGTCCCATCTTTAGGCCAAGCTGGTGCAGCATCTAAAACACTTCCAAACTTTCCTTTTCCCAGATACTTAACGGAGCTCAGGCAAACTGCTCTGTGAGCCACACAGTTTGTAAGTTAGTTTTACCCATAACATATTCTCCTTCAATCCTTCATTTAACTAAATTTTTTATTTTAAAATTTAAGTTTATTTATTTTGAGAGAGCGCTGGTGCACATGTGAGAGTGGGGGAGGGGAAGAAAGAGAGGCAGGGAGAGAGAATCCCAGCAGGCTCCACCCCGATACTGGGCCGGCTCCATCTCAGGAACTATGAGACCATGACCTGAGCCAGGATCGAGTTGGACGCTTAACCGACTGAGCCACCCAGGCGCCCCTCAGCAAACTAAGTTGACCACTATTACCCCCTACGTGTTTCATATTAAATCACTGATCTCAGAACAACCCCAAGAAGGTGGCATCTCCACTTTATTCAGACTCTCCTTGGTGAAGAAACTTGTTTAGGATCACAGGGTGTCTTCTACCATAGACTGGGTGGCTTAAATAACAGAAATTTATTTTCTCACAGTTCTGGAGGCTGGAAGTCAAAGATCAAGGTGTTGGCAGGCTTGGTTTTTCCTGAGCCTTTCTTTCTCTTTGGCTTGCAGATGGCCACCTTCTAGCTATATGCTCACATGGTTCTTCCTTGGTGTACATGTCCCTGGTGTCTCTCTCTGTGTGCCCAAATTTCCTCTTATCTGATAAGGACAGCAGTTGGATTGGATTAGGTTGACCATCACAGCCTCATTTTAACTTAGTCACCTTTAAAAGGTGCCATCTCCAAATACAGTCACATTCTGCGGTGCTGGGGTTTAGGGCTTTAACATACAAATTTTAGAGGTGAACACAACTCAGCCCACTAACACAGGGCTATTATGTGGCTTAGACAGGATTTGGACCAAAGGCTGCCTGACTTGTGGGGACATTATCTTTCAGGGGGTGCAAGATGTGCTGGAGAGCTTAAAAAAAATTTTTTTAACATTCATTTTTGAGACAGAGAGAGACAGATCATGAGTGGGGGAGGGGCTGAGAGAGAAGGAAACATAGAATCCAAAGCTGGCTCCAGGCTCTGAGCTGTCAGCACAGAGCCCCACATGGGGCTTGAACCCATGAACCGTGAGATCATGACCTGAACTGAAATCAGACACTTAACTGACTGAGCCACCCAGGTGCCCCTGGAGAACTTTAGAGGCTGACAAAGGTCATTTAGGGAATATTTATGGAATCCCTAAATGTTGGCAATGGGGGCAGGGGGGGGTCTAACAGTCAACCAGCTAATTCTTAGCTTCAATAAGTTTATAATCTACTCGGGGGGGGGGAGGGTGGAACAAAAATGGAATAGGCAATTATATTAACCTCTGTAAAATACAACTAGAAACAATTTTTGGGAATTGCTCCACACATGAGAGTTCTGACCTAGAGGGTTCCTTTAACAAAAATCACCACCTCGTTTAACATACAACCTACCCATTGGGTTAGGTTACATCAACCTACCCACTGAAGCTTGAATCTCCTTTCAATACTTCAAATTAGAACCATTATGCAGGTAAGGCTAACATTTTCTGAGTAGCAGTGATAAGTAGTCTACATATATCACCTCTGATCCTAGCTAGAACAGTTTGCAAAGACTTTTTTTTTTTTTTTTAACGTTTAGTTTTGAGAGAGAGGGAGGGAGAGAGAAAGAAAGACAGAGTGTGAGTGGAGGAGGAACAGAGAGCAAAGATGACACAGAATCCGAAGCGGGCTTCAGGCTCTGTCTGAGCTGTCAGCACAGAGTCCATGTGGGGCTTGAACCCACGGACAGTGAGATCATGACCTGAGCCCAAGTTGGACACTTAACCAACTGAGCCACCCAGGCGCCCCTGCAAAGGCTGGTTTTATGCTCAGGTCGAAGAAGCAACAGAAGTCCTCAACAACTGTTGTTACTTGAGCCATGCCAATACTGTAACGTGGCGTGGTGGGGTCTGAATCCGGACCTGAGGGTTCTAGAGCCACGGCCTTTCCAAGGGCTACTCTGCCTACTAAGTTTCTCGTCATTTCTGACCTACAAGCCTAAATTTTATTTATTTATTTTAATGTTTTATTTATTTCTAGGAGAGAGAGAGAGAGAGAGAGAGAGACAACGTGAGCAGGGGAGGGTCAGAGAGAGAGGGAGACACAGACTCCGAAACAGGCTCCAGGCTCCGAGCTGGCAGTCAGCACAGAGCCCGACGCGGGGCTCGAACCCACGAACCGCGAGATCATGACCCAAGCGAAAAGTCGGACGCTTAACCGACTAAGCCACCCAGGCGCCCCCCTACAAGCCTAAATTTTAGACGTCACAGAAAACCAAACTGTATCTCAAGGGTTAAGGCTTTTATAAGATGATTAAGTTAACACGAGGCCGGTTTGCTGTCTAGGTACTACGAGTAATTGGACAAAATAGTTATTAATTTAAAAACACCAGTGAAGCATCCACCTTTCTGCTGTCGCTTCTCGGGTAAAACAGCAGTTGGTATTAAGAGCCTACCCGGTGGGGGCGGGGCAGGGACGATACCGAAAAACCACGTAGGAAACAATGACCTCAGCAAGCAGACACTCAGCGCACGGCGCTAACGTTTCGCGGCGACAGAATGCCAGCGTGGAGGAAGCTCGGGAACGACAGGACGCAAACACCGGGGCGGCACCGCCCCCTCGTTTCCGGAATGAAGAAGGCGCAGCAAATATACGTGCGGCGGTGAGGCGGGACTTCCGCCCTGAGCAGCCTATTACATAGAAGCCGTGTCCCACCCGCTCGACCCATTTCGCGCGGATTTGCGCACCCTGCTAGAAAACGGGCGGTGTTGGGGGGCCACATCCTGGCTGTTGGTCTCGCCTGCGTGTTCCCTTCGCCGCTCTTCGTTTCAGAGGGCGCACGTTTAGGCCAGACCTTCGCAGAGACGAGGTCTGGCGCCTCCCGCGCCTCCCTGACGCCGGCCATTCTCGGGGCCCCGCCCTTTCTTCCGTGGGGCAGTGTCAGCCGCCGGGAAGTGCCGTCCTCGCCGGTGCCGGTGTCCGTCTTCCCCGGGTGGGAGCGGGGGGAGCTGCGCCCGGGATAGGAGGCCTCCCGCCGAGGGTCGCTGGGGGCCTCATGGGGGTGCAGGGGCTCTGGAAGCTTCTGGAGTGCTCCGGGCGGCAGGTGAGCCCGGAGACGCTGGAGGGGAAGATCCTCGCCGTGGGTATCCTTCGCGCTTCGTGGGTTCTCGGGCGCAGGGACTCGCGCCAGGCGTTTGCTCGCTCTCGGCTCCCTTTTGGGCCCAGCGTGGTGTTGGCGGGACGACGCCCACCCTCGGGGCAGCAGCGGCAGCGCCTTCACCACGCGGTCTTCAAATGTCCCTCCCCCCTCCCCTCCCCCAATCCCCCTTCCCCTCCCCCAATCCCCCTCCCCTAATCCCCCTTCCCCTCCCCCANGGGCCCAGCGTGGTGTTGGCGGGACGACGCCCACCCTCGGGGCAGCAGCGGCAGCGCCTTCACCACGCGGTCTTCAAATGTCCCTCCCCCCTCCCCCCCCCCCCCCCCCCCCCCCCCCCCCCCCCCCCCCCCCCCCCCCCCCCCCCCCCCCCCCCCGGCTCTGCAGGAGTGCCACGCCGGATTGGAGTCCTCTGGTTTTATTACTTAGGGGCAGTGCTTTCCGCTCTCTGTGCTTCCCTTCTCTCACCTGGAAAGTGGAGGTGATAATAGTATCTGCGCACAGGGCTGGTATGAGGAGCAAAGGGGTTATTTAAGTGAAAGCTTAGTTACTATTGTAAAGCGTAAAAGCCTTGTCCCGGCTTGGGGGGTCAGCGTGGAATTAAATCAGGTGGGCTTCCTACCGGTAGTGTCGCTTGCTGGTCCTCCTGAGCCCTGCCCCACTTAGATGTATTAGAAGGAGGATAGTGCAGACGGGTGTTTGGCTTTTTTTTTTTTTTTCTTTTCTTTTTTAAAAGTAACTTTTACTATTTTTTTTATTGATGAGTTTTGGAATAGGAAATACATGTGGTCCAGCACTGAAAAGATTTCAAAAGGCACACAGTGGCTTTTTGTTTTGTTTTTGGTTTGTATTTGCTTTTGTTTTACCTCCCAGCCTCTATGATAAGACCCGTAAAGGATTGCCTTTTATGCATTTGTGTGGCTGGTTTGGTGTGTGTCTTTGGAATTAAGCGTTTTTCTTTTTTTTATCGAAACATACAAACACTGTTTCTGAAATTTTGGTCTATTTAGACGTTAAGCATCCTTCTCCTCTCCCTCCCCCTCCTCCTTCACCTTTGAGGGGCTGTTCTGTTCCGGAAGTTGGTGGTACCTTATGCCAGGTCCCTAGGCGGGCGCAGGAGTTGTGAGGAGAAGAGACTCCTATAAATTGCTGTCGGTGGTAAATGCAGTTTAAGAGTATGTGGAAATTCTGCTAAGGGGCCACTGAGTGAGGAGCCGTTATTTAGTGTGGAGACAGCTTTTACGTGATGTGACACTGCTGATTTTTCAAATAAACCTAATAATGATTATAGGGCCTGCAGTGTGAGTAATCTTGAAATACATCTGTAATGAGTTTTGCCTTGCTTAAAAGCTTTTGAGGGATACCTTGTATCGGGGAAAGGGAAAGTTTGTGGTTGATGTGTTAAAGCAATGTGCTGTTGCTGCCCTCTAGTGGTTCTTCAAATCACTGCTTTCTGAAGATTTTCATAGTAGAAGATCATGGGAAGGAAAGCAGTTTTCAGTGACAGGAACCCTTCAAACTTCAGCAAAGAAAGACTTTTTTTTGAAGAGGCTTCATAGAGCAGCCTCTATGAAGAAGTGATGATTTGTAAAATCATTGAGCTGATGCATCAAGTTCAGCATTCTAATTTTCTGGGAAGTTGTCCAAAGTAAGGAAAGTAAAGTGTTTAATTTAGAATTTAGATTACCTATTTTTAAGATGACTCAGGAACCCTTTTGGGACATGAAGTAATTTTCATGAGGTTATTAAGTTTGTCTGAAAGAACAAATTATTTTAAGAGCACTATCAACTATCCTCCAGTTATAAATACAAATTTACATATATATGTATGTATGTATGTGTTTAAGTATATGTATGTGCAAAGAGAATATTTGACTGCTGTTCCAGAATTGATTTTGCTTTGTTTCATTTTTCTGTTTTTTATACTTATTTATTTATTTATAATTTACATCCAAGTTAGTTAGCATATAATGCAACAATGATTTCAGGAATAGATTCCCTAATGCCCCTTGCCCATTTAGCCCATGCCCCCTTCCACAACTCTCCAGCATCCCTCTGTTGTCTATATTTAGGAATCTTTTATGGTTTGTCTCCCTCCCGGTTTTTATAATATTTTTGCTTCCCTTCCTTTATGTTCATCTGTTTTGTATCTTAAATTAATCATATGGCTGAGGTCATATATTGGTCTTTCTCTGATAGACTAATTTTACTTAGCATAATACCGTCCACTTCCATCCACATAGTTGCAAATGGCAAGATTTCATTCTTTTTTTTTTAATAAAAAATTTTAACGGTTATTCATTTTTGAGAAACAAAGTGTGAATAGGGGAGGAACAGAGAGAGAGAGAGGGACGCAGAATCTGAAGCAGGCTCCAGCCTCTGAGCTGTCAGCACAGAGCTCGAACACAAATTGCCAGATCATGACCTGAGTTGAAGTCAGTTGCTCAACTGACTGAGCCACCCAGGCGCCCCTGCAAGATTTCATTCTTTTTGATTGCTGAGTAATATGTGTATATACACCACATCTTTATCCATTCATCTGTCAGTGGACATTTGGGCTCTTCCCAGCTTTGTTCCATTTTCATGGGAATTCAAATTCAAATATCTGACCTATATTCCAATATTTTTGTCTTCTATGTTAATGAGGAAATTATTCATGACACACCAGGTTCATAATTTACTCTTGGATCTTTAAAATACATTTTTTAAACCTTCTGTGGATGAGTTGTCTTGTTTATTTATATAATCTAAATGTGTCGAATAAAAATTAACAGTTTAACTTTTGACTCTTGTGAACCTTAACATTTGTAAACTGCATCTAACTCTGTTAGCAAAATATTACACTCTCTTTAGGCTATGCATACTAATGGAGATTTAAATCACCTAACAATAGAACTAAAGTAATTTATCTTTTCCTTCAAAATGTTATTAGTCCTTTGGGTCTTATCTATGAAGTGATTCTGGCTTTGCTGCAGATTTAACTTTTTTCCAGCCCTGGGACACATTTAATGTTCCTTTTTTTTTAATAAACTTACTGAAATTAGGCAAGTCTAATTATACAGATACTTTCACAATGCCTAATATATTTTAAAAAGTAATTTCAAGCTGGAACTTTCAACCCTAGCTAAGACTGCTTATGATTAATAATAAAAAAAAAAGACCCATCTCAGTCTCTTTGATTTAGAATTTTAGACATATCTGTATTTAGTATTTTATAAATTAAAAGCTTTTATCCAGTTTGAAGGGATGACAGAATTGAGAGCCACTGATCTAAAATTAGGTTTTATCATTAATTATAACAAAGTAATGGTTTAAGTAGAAACTTAAGACTGTACAACAGTGTAGCCACCAGAAATGAGCCAGGCAGAATTACAGCACAGAACTGAGTCAACGCCAAATCATACTTGCAAGGTAGATCCTTTATCCTGCCACTTAACTGTGTCCACCATTGCTGTGCGCTCTCCCTAGGGCTGTTGCAGCTAGTTTATTCCTCACTCGTCCACTAGGGTGATCTTTAAGTCACGTGCCTGTGGCTGCACACACACACATCGACTCTTGCTCCTGTGGCTCAGATTTTGCCACGTCGTCCTTTAGTGGAAGCATGCATCTCTCTTAGGGCATTCACATTTGCTGCCCCTCTCGTCTCGCCGTTTACTCCCTTTCTCTTGTCCATTCAGGGCTCCGCTATTTCTTCACATAGGCCTACCCTAAGTAACGAGCCACTGACCGCCCCTCCCGTCCTTTTACTCTGCTCTATTTCCTTTTTTTTTTGGTATTATATCTATACGTATTATAGTAAATTTATCATATGTATCTATTTGTCTTCTATTTTGTTGTTCGTCTTCCCCATTAGAGTGCAACTTCTTGGAGATAGACACCATATCTCTTTTGTGCAGGGCTATGTTTGCTCTTCTATCTCAAGATCTTGGGTCTTAGATAAAGTCTGGCACATAGTAGCACTCAAATATAGGAATGAATATAATAATAGCTTGCTTTCCACTAGTCATTTTGTTCCATGGTATTTAAGTTAATTGTTGATGGGCCTGATTTGTTTTATGGTTATAAGTTAGGTAATGTACATTCATTTAAATACTTAGCTGTTGAAATTTTTTTAATGTTTTTTATTTATTTCAGAGAGAGAGAGAGAGAGAGAGAGACAGCATGAGCAGGGGAGGGTCAGAGAGAAAGGAAGACACAGAATCCGAAACATGCTCCAGGCTCTGAGCTATAAATAATAGCTGTTCAGCTCATGTGATACCAAATATTTGTTGCCTCCTATAGGTCCCATGAAAGGGGAGCCGTGCACAAAAACGTGGTCTAGACAAGGCATGGAGCCAGTGGTGTGGTTTTTCCCTCCATTAGGTTGTAAGCTCCAAAGGGCAAACCCCTTGTTTTGTGCAGTGCTGGATCCCCAGTGGGTTTTCTGCCACATAATAAGCAATACAACTTTGAATAGGAGTGCATAAGTGGGGGTGTATGTCTGGGCTGAGGAAGTGACCCATAGACCAGGACCTCTGAGTCCGAGATAACTAGGCTGAGAGGGGAGGAGCTCAGGCCGGAGAAGGAGCACGTGAGGCCATGCTGGAGGCAGGAAGTGTCTGCCCACAAGACAGCTTGGAAGATGGAATTGAGGGGAACGTAGGGGATGACATTCAGCGATCTGGCTATGGTGAACGGGGTCACGTTCACTGCAATGGGGCCATAAGCAGTCAAGTAGAAAAGACCCATGTCCCGTTTTGATCATGTTAAGTTGGGAAGGTCTGCGAGGCATGGGGGAGAGGTGTCATCTAGGCCATCTAGTCTGGGGGTAGGACAGAGCTCACGAAGAGAGAGGGTGCGGCGTGGGGGTGTGAGGTAGCCCGGGGAGCCCATGCAGCAGGAGGAGGGGAGAGGGCCCGAGCAAGGGAGAGCACTGCTGAAGTCAGGCTTGAGTGGGGATGAGAGGGCAGAGCGACGGGGAGCAGGAAGACCATGAGGCCTGAGTCCCTCTGTCTTACCGACAGGCAGGAATAATTTGGTAAGGAGCGGTGCTTACAAAACTTAAATATAAGCAACCTCTAAAAAAATGTAAACTACTTGTAATTGCAGAAGAGGTAACTATTGTTCATATTTTGATGTCTGAACTTCTAGTTTCTTATATTTAACATATCCTGTATATTATAAAATGCAATTATGCATCCCATAGTTTTGTGACCTGTTTTGTCTCCTTTAATATTTTGTGATTGTCTTTCTTATCACTATATCTGCTTCTGTAGCTTCCATTTTTGAGGGCTCTCTGGTATTTCAGCAAATCAGTGTATCATAGTTTAAGTGAAGATATGTTGGAAAATTTTTACATTGTTTTTCATATTTTCTTTAAACATTTATAGAAGTCACTCGTATTGTAAATCTATGATGATTTTCTGAGGATAAATGTCTGGAAGTAGAAGTAGTAAAATAGAATGCAAGTTTTTACATTTTTTGCTATGAATTGCCAAATTGTTCTCCAAAAGAGTTGTGCTAATTTATGAAAATTCTGTAGAGATTATCAGTTTTTTTTAAAAGAAGCAATTATTTAAAATTAGATTTTCTATAAGGACACATCTGTTGATGTAAGATTTTAAAATCAGTATGTGAATAGTAGTAACAAGTGTTCAAATAAAATTAACTGATTATAGGTAGATTCCATCAGGGCTGAACATTTTTCGATTTCAAGTGAATTAATATGAGGGCTTACTCTCAATGTTTAAATGATATCTATCGGCTATTGGGAAGTTGAAATCACAGGGATGAGGGAAGAAATTCCAAAACCTTTCCTTTAACAATTCTGCCAGATATTAGCATTTGGTTGAACCAGGCACTAAGAGGAGTCCGGGATCGCCATGGGAACTCAATAGAAAATGCACATCTTCTCACTTTGTTTCATCGACTCTGCAAACTCTTATTTTTTCGAATTCGTCCTATTTTTGTGTTTGATGGGGACGCTCCACTATTGAAGAAACAGACTTTGGTAAGAGTCATCTTTTTTTTTTTTTTTCTCTCTCCATATTCTTAGAAAGAAAGAAAAGTTTGGGGCGCCTGGGTGGCTCAGTCAGTTGAGTTCCAAGTCTTGATTTTGGCTCAGGTCATGACCTTGCAGTTGTGGGATTGGGCCCTTATGTTAGTGTGGGGCCCACTTGGGGTTCTCTGTCTCTGTCTCTTTCTCTCTCTCTCTCTCTGTCCCTCCTCCACTTGTGCCTGCATGCACGCTTGCACTCTCTCAGAATAAATAAACCTTTTAAAAAAGTTCAGGTGTAATTTTAACTTTCTCTTTAGAATTTTGGAAGCTAAGGCTTATTTTAACATACATCCAGCTTAATTTCAACTTTTTTAGTGTATTTTGAACAAATTACTTTTTTTTTTAAAAGTTTATTATTTTGGGAGAGAGAGACAGAGAGAGAGAGAGAGAGCACAGGAGGGGCAGAAAGAGAGGTAGAGACAGAATCCCAAGCAGGCTCTGTGCTGTCAGTGCAGAGCCTGACACAGGACTCGATCCCACGAACCGTGAGATCATGACCTGAGGTGATATCAAGGGTTGGACGCTTAACTGACTGAGCCACCCAGGCTTCCCAACACTTTGTCTTTTAAAAAAGGATTATTTGTGAGAGTACCTCCTGGGTGCAATGATAAAATTTAGCTTTTAATAAAACTAAAATTCTTACACTTGGGAGTCTTCCTTCTAGAGTTTCTTTGTAGCTGTCCTGTGCATGTTTTAGCTATGCTACTGAGCTCTACGGAGCACCCTTTGAGGGAAATGCTCTGAGTCTGAGATTGTGGGTCCGCAATGTTTAAAGACTGATGGGATGTTAGAAATAGGTGATTTTGTGTGGTGCCAGCTGTGATTAAAGTGAATTATCAAGGAAGGAAGTTGGCCAGGATATAAAAAAATTATAATGAGTTTCTTTATTCTTTCTCTCTTTATTTATTTTGAGAGAACAAGAGTGAGGGAGGGGCAGAGAGAGAGAGAGAGGGAGGGAGAGAATCCCAAGCAGTCTCTGCATTGCCAACGCAGAGCCCGACTCTGGCTCAATCCCACAAACCATGAGATCATGACCTGAGCCCAAATCGAGTTGGACGCTAAACTGACTGAGCCATCCAGGGGCCCCAGGAGTTTCCTTATTCTGAAGGTAGTTTCAAACAATGTTGGAATGAAGTTGTGAACTTTGGAGTAATTGTGTATGCCCCAAATGATAGCACCCATTTGGACACAGGACTTTTCTTCATAATCACAATGGATAGACATTGTCTAAGCAAATGAGGCTGTAGGATGAAAGTAAGGATCTGCAAAAGCCTGGGAACATTTGTTCCCTCCGTAAAAGGTATAGACTTGCATGTTGCAGTTTTAAATTATCCAAGGCACACGTATCAGACCTTCTTTGGAAGGATTAGACAGGAAAGAAGAACTCCAGAATTTATCTGCAAGTAAACAGCATCTCCCCAATTCCCCTGCCCCATAATTAAAGGTGTTAGCTAACACTATTGTAGTAGTTACTTTGTAATACATAAACGTATCAAATCAGCACATTGTACACCTTAAACATCCAGTATTATATGCCAGTTATCTCTTAATTTAGAAAAGAAGAGAATGTTTTGGTATTTCTTCCTTATATTCCACCATATTCCACCTTATATTCCACCTTATTCCACCTTATATTCCACCATATTCTATTTTTTCCTACTTGGACATTACTTACAAGACACTTCTCTACAATTTAGGATTTCTTATGATATAACCTTGAATGTTGAGGGACAGAGTGACATCTAAGTAATGTTATTTTATAAAGACCGATATCAGAAATTGGCTTTGGCATAACAGTGATTTTTAGAGACTACGTTAGTTAATTGATATAATCTTGCATTTATTTAACTATGTATCATTAAGTTTTAGGCTTCTGGGGACATTAAAGGATATTTAAAAGAAACTGAAGATAAATTAATCATTTCCCAAATACCGTATACTAGCCAGTTCTTTCAGTAATTGCTAGATGGAAACTCAGTTTCCTTTACATATCAGAAACCTGAACATTTTCACGGATAAACAGAACTTTGGAGGAAATACTAAAGCATCTATAGTCTGAAAGCTCAGACAACCCAAATTCTATAGAAAAAAATCAGAGAAATATTTTTGATATACTAATACCCTGAAATAGAATCCTCTGTCCTTTCTTTTCACAGGCTAAGAGAAGGCACAGAAAGGATTTGGCAACCAGTGATTCCAAAAAAACTACGGAGAAGCTTTTGAAAACATTTTTGAAAAGACAGGCAATCAAAACTGCCTTAAAAAGTAAAAGGCAAGAGGCACATTACATTAATTTTCAAGTTTAAAAACCTTTAAGTTTTGTGTTGGATTAGCCCTTTCCCTAACTTTAACTCAGCAGATAATAGATGGTGACTTGAGAGGGGTACGCGGGGTGTCCATTTGACCCAGTAAAATGCAGGGCATTTGAAGTTGTGCATGGCAGCTTCGATAAGGAGAGAGAAAGGCTGTAATGATGCATTGTGTGCACTTTGCACTTGGATGACGCGTGTGCCCGTAGCCAAGGCTGTGGCCTGGGGGCCAGGGGCCGCAGGGGCCGCCCTCTGTCTCTCCAGGCGCCAGGCCGCCCTTGATCCACCACAGCGGCCGGGAAGCTGGGCCAGCAGTGCCAAAGCTGCTCTCCTGTGCTTCCCCGTCTCACCTCCTTGGCAGGGCTTGTGTCGTCAAAATCCGGACCTAAAATTCTAATTCCTGTCACCCGTGTTTAAGTCTGTGTGTGGTTTTCAGAGATGAAGCGCTCCCCAGTCTTACCCATGTTAGAAGAGAAGATGACCTCTATGCTTTGCCGCCTTTAGAGAAGGAAGAGAAGAACAGGTAAGTGTCTGTTTACAAATGGTGATTGGATGTTTAGACAGGTTTAAACCTTTGTGTTTTATCTGCACGATGAGGCATGTGGGAATGAATGCATCTGAGAATGCATTCTCCCTACCTTGTAGAACGTTTTTCCTTCCTTTCATACTAACTTGTCCCTGTTCTCTTCATTCTGCAGACCCCGTGTTAGCCCTGGGGGTGTATCGTTCACGCGCATGTTTCTTACCCTTCGCACACATGTGCTGTCTCTACCTGTTTCTCGGCCCATGTCTCGAGTCTCCTGCCACGCCTAGAGCCCGCACACAGCGTCCTCCTCGCTGAGTCCAGTAGTCACCTTGCAGGCCTCCGCCTGCTGCACTCGGGGCCCGTGCTGTCCTGCTACCTGGGAGCCTTCCTGGACACTCTTCCTCTAGCTCCTCTCCCTCTGGCTCTTCCTCTGGCTCACTCTTAATTGTCAGCAGCTTCTGTGGCTGACCGGTGTCTCTCCTCACCTGCCCCCATTCCTTTCCCAGGGGCTCCTGAGACCCCAAGCAGCTTTTGAATCAGGCCATTTCTGTTTGTCTTCATCACTGCCACCATCACCCTTACCGCAGTGGCTTCCACACTTCTTTCTCTGTCTTTGTCTTTGACCTTACCCTTTAGCTGGAACCCTACCCACCACACTCAATCTCTGCTTTGTAGTGTAGAATCTATTAAAACCCAAATCTGATAATGTCCTCTTGTAGCTTAAAGCACTTCCTACCTTCTCATGTCTTTAGGATAAATTCCAGCTCCTTAGTCACGTGCTTCTCCATCCTCACCACCCGCCCTCTTGATATGGCGTACAGGCAGCCTCTCTTTCCCTTGTTTCCGGATGCTTATAGAACTTAGGGTTTCCGCTGGAATACTTCTCTCCATGCACGTCCCTCAGGCCCTATAACTAGACCTCTCACTTACTTGGGCCTCAGGCCAAGCAGTGTAATTGCCAGATTCCAGAACACCTGGAGGACCCCCCAGATTGGAGAGAGGTACTCTCATTATTGCAGCCTGCTCCTCACTTGTGATGGAAGTTACTAGACCGACCATATTGCAATTGCTCACTTACATGTGTCCTCTCCAGACTGTGGGAACAGGGACAACCTGGCTCTTGCCATCTCACTCACCATCGTCGCCCCTAGTGGTAGCAGCCCCGTGCCTCATGCAGTGTTTTCACAAGTCATTAAGTCAGTTACTGTAAACATATGCTTGGCTTTCAGTTCAGAAGAAGAAGATGAAAAAGAATGGCAAGAAAGAATGAGTCAGAAACAAACATTACAGGTATTTATGTAATTTTTGAATTCAGAATACATTCTATCATTTGAAGTAAATGACATGAAAATAAATAATGAGGTGGTATGAATTTATGAAAGTTCCTGAAAAACAGAAGCCTTCTTTACTGTGCGTGTGTGTATAAGTGTGTGCATGTGAATATATGTATGAGTACACATGCTCACATGCACATTTATGAGGAGTTGGCCATTGTGCATGTCCAGATGTCCAAAATGAGCCATCTTTCCTTTACAACCAACCAGCCACCCAAACAGGAAAGAGTAACGTATACTTGTGTAAAAATATAGAAACAGTAGCACCATAAAAGATGGGTATATAACTTCAGGTAACATTTGGACATGTGTTAGTCCATTCTGCCTCCTTCCTCCTTTTGGTTGAGTACCTGCGTGTACTTGGGTATGTTAGTATATGTCAGGTGTACGTGTGTGTGTGTGTGTGTGTAACTACGTCTGTGCTTACGTTCCACTTGCCCACTGCCGTGTGACAAAACAGTTGTTTGTCTGCCGTCTTCTCTCCCTGTTCTGGGGGTTGGTGAGCCAAGCTAGGCCGTGCCCTCTGCACGTCTGCCGTGTAGCTGCACACAGACTGGAGCTGGGGCTGGAGCCCCTCCAGGGCTGCCTCACTGCGTGTCTGGCGGTTGACGCTGTCAGTCAGAACACCTGCCTGTGGCCTCTCTCTGCGGCCTGGGCTGGTTCACAGCGTGGCGCTCTGTTCCCGGGGCAGGCGTCCCAAGAGCCAGTGCCTGGCAGGGCCCCGTGGCCTTTTGTGGCCGGCCTGGGAAGCCCTGCAGCCTCTCCTCCTGCACGCCCTGTGTGAGAAGCTGGTCAGGCAGGCCTCCCCTATTGGGGGGGAGGGGCTATGTGAAAAGGGGGGTCAGAGAACGTGTGGTCATGTTCTAAAATCATGACCACGCACATTTTAATGGATGACATTTTTACAAGTTGAGGCTGTACTGTGTATACAGGTTTTTAACATTTTCTTTCAAGTTTCTTGAATAGTGGGTAACCGTCTTTGATTCCCAACTTAACTGGTTTTTTATGTTCCTATTATTTTTGGTACGTCTGGAAAAAGACTTTTGATCTAAAACCTCAGGATCCCTTAACTTGTAGAGGTTCTGCTTTATTAGTATAGCAAAAGATAGCAGCCTTGGTGAAGACATGAGCCTTGTGGTCAGAAAGGCCTGCGTTTAAGTCTGGGTCCTCCTGTTCTCTAGCTCTGTTATCTGAGACAAATTAACTTCTCCAAGGCTTGCTCCCCTCTCCTCCCCTCCCCCTTCCCTTCTTTTTGTAGAACAAAAATAATAATGATGCCTTCCTCAGACGGCTGATGGGAATATCACTGAGGGAAGAGCATGGGGTGTTGTGAGCATGACTGGCCTGTCCTAAGTGCTGGCTGCTTTGAACAGATACATACAACATACCTGCTTACAGCAAATCAAATTGCATTATTTCATTTTCTTTACTAATGAAGAGTTTTAAAGTACTTTTGGTGATTAGTTAAAATTTAGAAAATTTCGTGCTTTTTCATGTCAGTGAATTTTTCACTTTTTATTTCACTTTTGATCATAGTTTAAGAGCAAAACAAAACGAACCTAATTAAGGGAATTACAAATATTGTTCACATTCCAAAGGCTCATCCCTGCCTTAGGGCCTTTGTCATGTAGCTGGTGGTCATGCTGCTGGTCATGCAGCCTGAGGTGTCCTGCTCAGGCTTGTTGGTGTCTTTCAAGTCCCTGCTCACAGGTCATTTTTTAATGAGGTCTTCTCTGTCCATCCAACAAATGTTTTTTCTCTTCCTGATCTCGTAATCAATTCTCTTAATCAGATTAACCTGCCTTATTTTCTTGTCCATTCATTTATTTTATTATTATGTCTTTACTCCACTCCTAAGAGTAGGGGCCTTATCTGGCATGAACTGTATAATACCCTAGCACCCAGAACAGTGTCTGGTACATTAGGGGTGTCTGGTAAATGTTTTTTCTACTGGATGAATCCATGAATGAATGGCTGCTTTCCCTAATCTGCCTATTCACTGGTACCTAGTGCAGATTATGTACAACTGTGTTTAGTCTGTTGTAGATTATGTAGAACTGTGTTTGTAAGTGCAAAAAATATCTTTTAGGATAAATAAAATTAAGTGTATGAAATGTAAATTTCATGGTGTTATGTTTTACTCTTTATAGGAAGAGTTTTTTCGTAATCCTCATGCGATAGATATTGAATCTGAAGACTTCATCAGCCTGCCTCTTGAAATAAAGCATGAAATCCTGACTGATATGAAAGAATTTACCAAGCGAAGAAGAACTTTATTTGAAGCAATGCCAGAGGTGAAATATACAACAGCACATCCATGCTTAGAATTAAGAACTACAGCAAGATTTTTCTTAGAAAAAAGGAAATTGATAAACATTACTTACATAATATCTGTTTCTAGTAAACAGCATTTGTGTCTCAGAGATCCTAGGAAGCATCATAAGTTTGAACTTAGAAGTTGAACTTAAAGGCTTCAAAGAAGCCTTCAGACTTACGCTTAAGACCAAGTCTTGCCTCCTACTCTGTATTCTCATAACACCCTGTAATCTTTCTTGATGGTTCTGAGCATCCTCATGTGCCTGTCTCACTGACTTCTGTAACTTCAGCACCTACATCTGTGTCTTTCACATAAGTGTTCAGTAGTGGTTCAATTCTTAAGTTAGTTCATAAAAGTTATTTTAACCTATAATATATGTTGTCCGTAGAATACTCATGGTAATATAGAGTCTAATCACAATGGAAAAGTATGTTCCAACTTGAAATTCCAGGTATTTCTTCCTTGGCTACAGGCCTAGAAATGCAGTTGGACCTCCTTCTTCCCTCTTCCTCTTTCTAGACAGTGGTAATAGAGAATCGAGTGGTAAATTCCACAACTTGGAGCATTTGTGGGGGCTCTACAGCCACAGAAACCTGGAGCCGGTGGTGTGCGTAGCTGGAGTCAAGCTTGTCTCCTGATCGTGCTATACCGTTAGCTAACTGCCAACTTTAGTGGGTGAATGAGCTTTGTTTCCCTTTCTACTGCTACCACTGATGATTTCTCACATCGTTCTCTAACTCACTGGAGGACAGAATATGCATTTTGTAGCAGCATTATTCCTGATGAATGGATGTAGTGATTTTTTTTCTACAGACTTTTGAACATTTCTTAAATTGATACCAAAAATATGAAAAAGGCAGAGAGGCGCTCTTCCCCATCACTCCTTTGTTTTTCCATGAAGTATGTGAACATAGGAAAATATGAAGGTATATAGAAATGATGTACAAAGGATAGGAGTAAATTTATTTTCATTTCAGGGGGAAAATCCAGGCTCAGTCTGTATCAAGTGCTTTATTTCTTAAGTGTGAAAGGATCTCTGACTGGCCTTTGAGGAGATACAATTCGGGTTATGTAAGCAAAGGTGGGAAGGCATGGGACAAAGGGAGACGGTCCCTAATGATTTTCTCCCCTTCGTTCTCTTCCTGCCACATGGAGCCTGGGACCTGTAGATGGCAGGGCAGTGTGGCTCCGCTGCTCACTGAATCTGTGCTTCTGATAGCAAAGGGAAGTTCTGAGTCAGCCAGGTCAGACCTTTGTGTCTTCTGTACATTGGACAAATGCAATGTTGATAATAGTAATGATGGTAAATAGTAGCATAATAGTATGATAGTAATAGAAACAATATAAGGTTGGCAGCCTGCTTTTGATCCCACATCTACCACTTAGTAGCCTTGCAACCCTAGGGAGGTTATTTCACCTGTTCGTCTCAGCTTCTTCATTTGTAAGTGGGGAAAATGGCATGTGTCTCGTGGGGTGGTTGGAAATAATATGCGAAGATACGTAAAAGCTCTTAGAATGCCTTCACAGGAAATGCTTTATAAATGTTAACTTATCATTAATAACTGTGACTGTTGTGATTTACAGGGTGTCTTTTAAAGGTCAGGGACTGTGCTAGGCACCTTACTTGCATATTTACTTGCATTATGGAAGGTCGCCTGTCTGTTAAGCCATGACCAAAGTGTCACAGTGCGTGGCGTGCATTACATGCTCAATAAATGTTGTTTGAGTAAATGGTTAAGTCATAAACAGTATCCATGATTTCTTTTGTCCAGTTCTTTCTGTTCTAAAGACTTTTTTTTTAATAAGGCAGTTACAGTTTTTTTGCTAGTATTCAAATTTTACTTTCATAATATGAAGATATCATCAATGGGAAAAAAATCAATTGTTCTTTGTCCCCTTTTGAGACATGGAAATGTGGGAATGTTATCTGTATTTAATACAAAAGAATTATTTATTTTCTTTTAGGAGTCTAATGACTTTTCACAGTACCAGCTCAAAGGCTTGCTTAAAAAAAACTATCTAAACCAACACATAGAAAATGTCCAAAGGGAAATGAATCAGCAACAGTCAGGACAAATCCAAAGACAATACGAAGATGAAGGGGGCTTTTTGAAGGAGATAGAGTCGAGGAGAGTGGTTTCTGAAGACACTTCACATTACATCTTGATAAGAGGTACCGGGCACCGTCACTTATTATCATGTTTCTGAATTCTATGCACCAGGCCCTACTTGTGCCGTCTTAAGTGTATGTAGCTGTTAACGAATTTCCTACTACTGTACCAACGCGCGTTATTTTTATTTCTGTAATTTACGACTTTAACATTTATTTAATTCCAGTATAATTAACATACAATGTCATATTCATTTCAGGTGTACAGTGTAGCCATCCAGCGGATCTATACGTTAGTCAGTGTTCGCAACCAGCCCACTTTAAAATTAACGAATTGACTCAGTGCTGATTAAATGAAGTTACAATTTCATTCATGAGAACCAGTATTGTTTTATTCATCATACTAGAAGTATATTGTCTCATTGGAAAACTACGGATTGAGAGAGATTTCAATTCTTCCCTAGGTGTTCAGGCTAAGAAGGCTGCAGAGGTGGGTTCGGAGGCTCCTCCTTCCAGCCAAGAGCACAGCAAGTATCTGGACGTGAAGGCCTCCCCTTGTGAGAAACTGGGCCCGCAGGAAGAGGCCGCCGCGCCTCCTTCTCCGGGAACGTCCCTGGCCCTGCAGGCCGCCTTGCTGGGGGGCAGCTCGGAGGAGGAGGGCGGGGGGCAGCCCGCCGCGCGCAGCGCACCCGTGTCACCGCGGACTCTCTGGGCCATTCAGAAGGCCCTTGAGGACGACGACGACGCAGAAGCGCAGACGGGGGCGGAGCCGGAGAAGCCCCCCGGGGACGGTCCCCCTGAGGACACCGCCGAAGGCCTGCGAGCGGGCGCTGGCACAGGGCCGCCGTTGCCAGCAGGGGCCCCCCTGACCCGCGTCCACTCGGCGCGGGAGCGCGAGACCCGCCCTGACGGTGGCCAGCGGCCGACCGACTCGGCACGTTTGTCACGGCCCGTCGGCGAATCTCGAGTTCCAGAGCAAGAAACGTCCCCGAGTCAGGTGGCCAGCGACGCCTTTCAGACGGCGGTGGGGCCCCGCGGTGGGGAACCCGCTCCCGCTCCAGCACCGCCCACGAGTTCAAGGTCAGTGTCGACGAACGACACACGCGCCAGTGTGCCTGGGCCGCAAGAAGACCTTCGTGCCGCCGGCGGTAAATATGATGAGTCCGCAGTTAGGGGTAGAGAAGACGCAGTTCCTTCAGAGGGCGCCGCGCCCCAGGGTGGGGAACCCGCTCCCCCACCGCCCACGAGTTCAAGGTCAGTGTCGACGAATGACACACAGGCCAGCGTGCCTGAGCCACAAGCAGACCTTCCTGCCGCCGGCGGTAAATATGATGAGCCTGCAGTTAGGGGTAGAGAAGACGCAGTTCCTTCAGAGGGCGCCGCGCCCGCACCCCGGGGTGGGGAACCCGCTTCCCCACCGCCCACGAGTTCAAAGTCAGTGTCGAGGAGGAATGACACACAGGCCAGCGTGCCTGGGCCGCAAGCAGACCTTTGTGCCGCGGGCGGTAAATATGATTCCTCTGTTCTTTCAAGCGAGGACGAAGCAGAATGTGAAAAAAGTCCTCTTTCTAAAATCACTGGCACTGTCGTTTTGCATGAAACGAGTAATATACAAAGTGTCCCTTCAGAGGCAAAAAGTAATTTCGAAAATGCGGGATCATTTGATGCTAAAGAGTGTGAGAATTTCCTGAAAACCATCCAAGAAGTCGAGACAGTGGAATTGGCAGACCAGGACTTCATTTCCCTTCCGAAATCTGCGGAGCCCACGGATATCGACTCTGAAGAAAGTGACTCTGACGGTAGGTGCTTGTGCTGGTTCAGAGGTGCGGAGCCGCGGGGTTTTCAGTCTGCAGGGACCGAGGGGTCCGTTAGTGTAGTCTCGTTCCTGCTTTATTCAGGCGAGGAACTAGGGACGCAGAGAGGTGAAATGACTTTCCCAAGGACAATAAGTTCTTTCTATTGTTTTTAAAAGGAGGGAGTCCCCCGCTCAGGCTCTATCTCTGTCTCTCTCTCTCAAAAATAAAGAATCACAAAGAAAGAAATTAAAGGGGGGCCCTAACTGGCTCAGTTGGTTAAGTGTTCAACCTGGGCTCAGGTCATGGTCTCGTGGTTTGTAGGTTTAAGCCCTGCATGAGCTCTGTACTGACAACTGGGAGCCTGGAACCTGCTTTGGATTCTGTGTCTCTTTCTGTCTCTGCCCCTCCCTTGCTCACGCTCTGTCTTTCTCTCAAAAATAAATAAAAAACATTAAAGAATTTAAATTAAATAATAAAAGGAGAGAGTACCTTAGTTGGAAAAGGTAAAGGTTTAGTTTTTTTTTTAACTTCTTGTTTTGAAATAATAACAAACTTAATAAAATTGAAAGACTATTACAAAACATTCTAGTTCCTTTACCCAGTACCTCAGTGGCTAGCATTTTACCACATTTGCGCCATCATGTCTCTTTGTCTATATGTATTTATACCTACATAGACTTCTATATGGCTGCTCCTTATTTTTTTTAATGTTTATTTTTGATAGAGAGGGAGACAGAGCGAGAGCGCACAAGGAGGGGAGGGGCAGAGAGACAGAGGGAGACACAGAATCTGAAGCAGGCTCCAGGCGCTGCACCGTCAGCACACAGCCAGACGTGGGGCTTGAACCATGAACCATGAGATCATGACCTGAGCTGAAGTTGGAGACTTAACCGACTGGGCCACCCAGGCGCCCCACATATGGCCGGTCCTCATTATTTACAGGTTTCTTATTTGCAAAGTTGCTTATTTACTAAAATTTATTTGTAATGCCCACATCAATACTTATCAGTAGTATCTTTGTGGTCATTCATGGACCTGAATAAAGTGGCTAACAGTTTGAGTTGCCATACTGTTCCCAGCTGAAGATGAACAAGGTGTCACTGTGTCTTGTTTCCCCTGTCCTACAGGGTGACCAGAGTGTGAGTATGGAAGGGAGCAGTGCAGTGTAGACCAAAAGCTGTGACTCAGGGGCTTCTTGGATGGGGTTTGAATCCCAGTTCTGCCACCTGTTAGTGGGGCAGCCCAGGCAAGTCTCTTAACTCTCCTAAACCTCATTTCCTCTTTTGTAAGATAAAGAAAATAGAATTTACCAAGATAGGTTGTTTTTAGGATTTGAGATTATAAATATATTTACTCTGTGAACAATGACTGTGGAGTCAGAGTTCCCAGTGACTATATAGAACATACTGCTGTGAATAACAAGAATTGACTATACACACACACAAGCTTTTTTCCTGGTGTCTGCTTGTTTCATTCCTTGTAATTAGTATTTCATGGAAAGGAATTTTTGAGGCTGTGTAAATAGGCTGTTTCTGAACAAACCTTTTTCCACTTGTTTTAGCATTCGTTGATGAATTTTACCTAAATAAATGATTACTGTGATGGTTGCCAAATGGTAGGGGTGGTTTTTTTTGTTTTTGTTTTTGTTTTTGTTTTTTTTGAGAGAAAGAGTGTGCATGTGTGCCAGCCAGGGAGGGGCAGAGAGTATCTTAAGCAGGGTCAGTGGCCAGCTCAGAGCCTGCTGTGGGCTCGATCTCACAACTGTGACATCATGACCTGAGCCGAAATCAAGAGCTGGACGATCAACTGACAGCCACCCAGGCTTCTTGCCAAGTGGTAGTTTTTTAGTTCCACTGTTCCTTATATACTTTTTGGTTTACATCTTTCTATAAGGAAGATTTCTCCCATTTTCCCATTATTTTTTTTATATCAGTGTGGACTCAAGCATTTATTATGATTATTGTGACTTATGATGCTGTCATACTTTATTGCTGGAATCGCCTTAGCTTTGGCCAGTGGGGACCCCTTCAGGCTGACTCCTGTGACTTTGGACAATTCCCCATTATGTTTTGGGCATTTCTTTACTTTCTGATCAAGAAATTCCAGACTTATTTTCTACTTTTCCTGCCCTGTCCCACCCCTGGATCCAACTAGTTCACCCAAAAGCCCTAGTTCCTTGTAATGGAGCGTGATGTTTAGAAACCCAAGATCTGACACGGAGTGTGCTCACCATTACTGGGGTGTCATCGCTTCAGGCCCTCTCAGGAACAAAGCCAGGAAATATATTTATGTGCACACACCCATCTATATTTATTTTTCTACAAATAAATATGAATTACATATATACAAATCTATGAGTTCATATTGATATCTGCATTCAAATCTAGTATCACAGATTTCATATTAGCCTCCACCTTTGTTATAATTTCCTTTCTGAACAGTGAGAAACTTTACTCACATTGTCCTTAATATATTAACTTATTGCTTATTCTCTCTTGATTTGTAACCATCTGATCCCATTGGTGTCCATTTTGGTCCTGGCTGTCTTCTTGGCCCCAGTCCCCATTATGAGATCTCCAGCCCATCTGTCGTTTTTGTATCCTGAAATCCACCCTCCTCCACCTGAAGGGAAGGAAGGGGATCAATGTTTTTTTAAGAAAAGAAAAGATGCAAGAGCGGAGGGAAGGCAAGTGGAAGAGAAGAGCTATTTCCCCTGAGTACTTATCCAGGATTCTTTCCACAAGTCACAGCTTTATTCTTTGCTTTGTGCATAGTGAAGTAGCATGAAAACATATTTAACAACCTACATGATTGTTTACATCCTCTGATTATTCTCCTTTTGAACTTTGAAGCAATATTAACTTAGAGAGCATATTTGTATAAAGCTTATATGCAGATCTTTGAAAACTTGGTTCCTAACTTCAAAGGCAGTGCCAGTTTATGTAATGGAAAAGGCTTATTGTGAAATTATAGACCTTTACTATTAAATATTTTTACTGTAATATGTTATTACATGTTTTCTATTAAATTCAAATCTTTTCAGGGTAAAACATTCTCAAAATTTTTAAAAAGTTTACTTATGTATTTTGAGACAGGGACAGCACAAGCAGGGGAGGGGAAGAGAGAGAGAGAGAGAATCCCATGATTTGAGTGAGATCATGATTTGAGCCAAAATCAAGAGTCGGGCACTTAACCGACTGAGCCACCCAGGTGACCCAAGGATAAATTATTTTTAAGGATACTTTGGAAAGCTCTCGATGATTTCAGGTTAATTTAAATGTTTCACTTATATAAAGTGATCTTGTTCATTTTGGTACAGGAAGTTTCATTGAAGTCCAGAGTGTCCCTAGTAGTGACGAACTTCAAGCTGAGTTACATGAAGCTTCCAGACCTCCTTCTGGACAAGATGAAGAGGAATCAATAGGAACTGAGACAGAAGAAGCCACTGCTGATTCCGAGGGCCTCCTAAGACACGACTCTGGAAGTGAGGCCTTGGATATTGAGCCATGTGAAGAAGCTGAAAAAGAGGCAGACAGTTCACTCAATGAATGGCAAGATATTAATTTGGTAATAATATGACACTGAGTTTTAACTTATTGCTAAGAAAGAGCCAAGTTAGGTAGCGTTTGAGCTTCAAGGAGTTACTGGATGAACATTTATTAGCTATTTGCATTTTTTCCCCCTTAAATAACACACTTACACTTTCATAGTTCTGGGGATTGGGCAGTCTGAGATCAAGGTGCAGGCTGGTGTTGGTTCCTGGTGAGGGCTCTTTCTGGCTTGTAGACAGCTGCCTCCTTGCCTCTTCCTTATATAGAGGGGCGGGGGAGGGGGCTGCTAGAGGGAGAGAGGAAGGAGTAGGGAGGGAGGGAGGGAGATCCCTCTTTTTATTAAGGCTACAATCCTATCAGATTAGGACTCCACCCTTCATAACCTCACGTAATCCTAATTATCTCCTAAAGACACCATCTGCAGATGCAGTCACATCTGGGTTTAGGGCTTTAACATGTGGGTTTTGGGGGAACACAATTCAGTCCACTGCAAGAACCACATACAGCAGCACCTAAAGGCATAAAATACTTGTGTGTCAAACTCACAACATATGTGAAGATACTTATTTCAAAATTGCAAACACTAATGATAGAAATTGGGGAAGACCTAAATACATGTGGTTTTGGATGGGGAGACTCAGTATCATTAAGATGCCACTTCTTCCCAAACTGACCCATAGATGAATGGAATTCCAGTAAAACCCAAGCAGAATTTTTTGATGGATATTAACAAGCCGGTTCTAAAATTTACATGCAAAAGCAAAGAAACTAGAGTAGTCAAAACAATTTTGCAAACGAAAAAAATTGGAGGACTTATACTACTTGATATCAAGATTTACTATAAGGGGAGCCTGGGTGGCTCAGTTGGTTAAGTGTCTGACTTTGGCTCAGGTCATGATCTCGCAGTCTGTGGGTTTGTATCTGTGCTGATAACTCAGAGCCTGGAGCCTGCTTCAGATTCTGAGTCTCCCTTTCTCTCTGCCCCTCCCCTGCTTACTCTGTCTCGGTCTCTGTCTGTCTCAAGAAGAATAAACATTAAAAAAAAAAAAAAAGATTTACTATAAAGCTGCAGTAATCAGGGCAGTATTTTATTGGCTCAAGGGTAGACACATGGATCAGTAGAACAAAATAGAGTCTAGCAACAGAACCAAACAACAATAATCAAGACAGTTTGCTCTTGGCATAAAGATAGACACATCGATCAACAGAACTTACTAGAAAGTACAGAAATGGATCCATGCATGTAGGGACAACAGATTCTCAACAGAGCTACAAAGGCAGCCGGATGGAGAAAGGACTGTCTTTTCAGTGGTGCTAGAAAAACAAAAGAGCTTTGGTGTCTTGTATCATATGCCAAAATCAACTAAAACATCACAAATTGTAGTTTTACACAAACTCTTGAAATGAGACAATGTGAAGTTGAGTCTTCTGACCTTGTTTTTTTAAAGTTGCTTCACTGTAGTAAATTCTGTGCATTTCCATATAAATTTTAGAATTAGCTTCTCAATTTGTATGAAAAATGCTTAAGGTTTGCACTGAATATACAGATCGATTTGGGGAGAATTAGCATTTTAGCAACACTGTATCTTCTGGGCTGGGAACACAGGATATATCTTGATTCATTCTGATCTTTTCAGTTTTCTTAGCAGGGTTTTGCAGTTTTCTATGCATCAGTCTTACACATCCTTTGTTATATTTATCTCCAAGTATTTTGATGTTAGGGAAATTGATTTTATTTTTTAGAATTCATAGCTTTTAGCATATGCACAGAATTCCGCAACCATCACAATTTTAGAATCTGTGCATCGCCTCAAAAAGAAACCCTGTACTGATTAGCGGTCACACCCCATCTCTTCCGCTCAGCCCCTGTGAACCACTCATTGATTTTCTGTCTCTGGATTTGTCTTTTCTAGACGTTTCATACAAATGGGATCATGCAAGTTGTGTCTTTTGTTTCTGGCTCCATTCGTTTAGCAGAACGTTTTCAAGGTCCATCCATATTGTAGTGTGTGTTAGTGCTTTCTTCTTTTTCTTTAAGTTTTTAATTGTTTTAAAGTTTATTTATTTATTTTGAGGGAGAGAGAGATAGTGAGCAAGCCGGAAGAGGCAGAGAAGGAGAGGGAGAGAGTGAATCCCGAGCAGGCCCTGCATCGTCAGCACAGAGCCTGATGCACGGCTCAGACTCACGTACCGTGAGATCACGACCTGAGCTACAATCAGCGGTCACACGTTTAACTGACTGAGCCAGCCAGGCGCCCCAGTACTTTATTTCTTTTTATTGCCAAACAGTATTCCACTGTATGGACACATACCACATTTTATTCATTCTTTTGTCCATTTGATGAGCATTTGGGTTCTTTGCCCTTTTTGGCTATCATGAACAGTGCTGCTCTCCTACAGGTTTTGTGAGGATGTAAGCTTTCATTTCTCTGTGGTACACACCTAGCAGATGGACTTGCTGGGTCACAGGGCACCTGTGTTTAATCTTTTGAGGGTTCATCAGGCTGTTTTCTAAAGTGGCTGCACATTGCCACCAGGAGTGCACAAGTGTCCCGCTTCTCCATATCCTTGTCAACACGTACTAATGTCTGTCCTTTTGATTTTGTCATCCTACTGGGTGGGAAGTGGCATCTCACACTCTGATTTTTAAAATTCAATTTGTGTAAAGTAAAAAAAAAAACCCAAACTCAACAGTTTACCCATTTCTTTCCCCTCCCCAGCCCCCCAGCAACCACCAATTTATTCTCTGTGTCTGCACTTTTTAAAAATTTTTTAATTAAAAAACTTTTTTTAGATTCTACCTATGAGAGAGATCAGATGGTATTTGTGTTTCTCTGATTTATTTTACTAGCATAATGTCCTCGAGGTCTAGCCATGTTGTCCCAAGAGGCAAGATTTCATTGTTGTTGTTTTTTTTTTTTTTTTTTATGGCTGAATAGTACTTTCACTGTATGCATGTATACCACAGCTTGCTTTCTTTCTTAAAGATCTTTGTATTTTAAGTAATCTCTACACACTACTTGGGGCTTGAACTCACAAGTGCAAGATCCAGAGTCCCAGGCTCTACCGGCTGAGCCAGCCCGCCCCCCACCCTCCACGGGTTCTTTACACGCAGCTTCTGTCTGTCTGCATCTTGTTCTTGCTGATGGCTCTTCTTTTATGTAGCTTCTCCACCTCCTGTGATTTAGTGAGGGAGCTACAGAAATTGTAGGCTTGCTCCGAAATCCGAGCGGAAAACGTCATAAGGAGGAAAGCTTATGTGGTAATTTATTCAGACTAAATGCAGCCTTTCTGTAAGAAAGGAGTTTCATTGGACTATTAATATGATTATCTAGAGATGAAATTACTTTATAGGAGGAACTGGAAAGTCTGGAGAGCGACCTGTTGGCACAGCAGAGTTCACTGACCGCACAGAAGCAGCAGCAGGAGCGCATTGCTGCTACCGTCACGGGGCAGATGTTCCTGGAGAGCCAGGTGGGTGTCCCGGCTCAGGCCTCCCTCAGCCGTGCCCGCCCCCTTCTCCGTAACCGATTCCCCGAGGGAGCCCGCTAAGGGAGCTGTTGACGTGGCTCCCATTGCTGGTCAAGGCCATCTGACAGGGGTCGTTGCGGGTCTGTCACTCTCCAGGAACTTCTTCGCCTGTTTGGCGTCCCCTACATCGAGGCTCCCATGGAAGCAGAGGCTCAGTGCGCCCTCCTGGACCTGACTGATCAGACTTCTGGAACAATCACCGATGACAGTGATATTTGGCTGTTTGGAGCCCGGCATGTCTATAAAAACTTTTTTAATAAAAACAAGTTTGTGGAATATTACCAGTATGTGGACTTTCACAACCAACTTGGTAAGGCTTCAGAGTATGGTCACTTTGAGATTGTGTCGTGACTTTTTTGCTTTCCGAGGAACTACTTTAATGTATTCGTGGAAATGGTAGGTCTATACCCGTTCTCACGTACGTGATCTTTTGCTTATGTAGAGGAATAGGATTTTTGAATTAGAATTAAGAATTAAAGCCCTAGTAATGGTTAGGCCTGTTCTGCATTTTTAATTACCTGACCTGCTTAGACTTTGCTTCCCTGAGGTCTCCAGAGTAAGTGGGAGGTGGCAGGGATGGGGCGGCAGGTGGGAGTCACCCCTGCTGGGGTTGTGAGCTTCGTGGCCCTCCGTCAGCTCCTCTGGGTATGTGTCGATTCCCCTGGCCAGTTGTTGTTCTTGGCAGTGGGGAAACAGCGGAGAATGAAAGTCTGGTGGGAGAAACAGATGATAAGTGTAAATCATAATTTGACATAAGTACCGTATAGAAAAATAAAGCTATGAAAGAGGAGAGGGCGACCTGCAGGCACAGGAAGTGTGTGTTGTCGTATATAGAGTTGTGGTAACGAAAAGCTCTACTAATAGGTAACTAATAGGTAGCGAGTGTTGTACATACCTTAGGGATGAGCGTGTCAAAGGACCTAGAGAGTGCAGAGGCCCTGAGGCAGAGGCTTGCTTGGTGTGTTCTAGTAAAAATGTTAAAAAATATAAAATGAGTTTTACTTTCATAGGACTAGACCGGAGCAAATTAATAAATTTGGCCTATTTGCT
Source organism: Hyaena hyaena (assembly GCF_003009895.1). Classification (NCBI taxonomy): domain Eukaryota; kingdom Metazoa; phylum Chordata; class Mammalia; order Carnivora; family Hyaenidae; genus Hyaena; species Hyaena hyaena. The sequence continues at coordinate 500,632 of NW_024081174.1, forward strand.
TGGAAGTGATTATACAGAAGGAATACCAACGGTAGGTTGTATTACAGCCATGGAAATTCTCAAAGAGTTCCCTGGACACGGCCTGGAACCTCTCCTAAAATTCTCGTAAGTTCTTTGTTAATTTCTTTAATTCAGATGTTTGTGTAAGTACGTAATGTAACAAACAGAACCATTATTTACATTATGAACTGTTGCAAATCACTGTTCATTGGGAAAACAGGAGGGATTGATTGGGTTATGAAATTTGTTTTCCCTTTTCTATAGTTCAGTGAAATCTGAGACAGTGTTTTTAGAGGCACCAGGCTTATCCTAGTTCAAGGGTATATAGCCAGGCCTGTGGGATGTCCTAGGCCAGTAGAAATTTCCATTTCATTCATTCAGATAATTACTGAGTAGGTACTATGTGTCAGACAGCCTGTGAGGCTGGGGTAGGAGCGATGGCTGAGTCTAGGCTGCGCTCTCAGGGGGCTCCAAGCTCTCGGGCGAGAAGAGAAGCAAACGCGTACCTGTATTTGTGTGCGTGACGAGTTCTGAGCGGTCAGCCAAGGCGGCGTGGAGGTATGATGCTGTCCTCCTCGCTGCGTGTACTCAGGTGTGTCCAGTGGTGGGGCTGCCTCCCAGCCAGAGCCAGGGTTGTGCTGTCCTTGGGGTACACTTGTCCATGATGGGGGTCCCGAGACGCTGGTAGTGAGGACTATGTCTGTGAAGGTCCTTCTTTTCCAGGCTGGTCCTCGATGGCATTAAAAAAAAAAACTTGGACTGTAAGTCGCAATACTATAGATTTCACAGTGCAGTGGTTTTTAGTCCATTTGTGAGGTTGTGATGGCATTTCTAACCTTGTCACGAGATACTGTTTGGTAGTAGTTGACTTAATGATTCTTCAGAGTTCTTTCCAGATATAGCTCCTGTGTCTGAAAAAGACTCAGATGTTCTGCTCTAAAGGATCAGGGATTAAAATTAAAACTTAAATACGGAAATGGTTTTAATGTTTGCTGTACTGCAGCTGTGGCACACACACCAGTGTATTGATTTTATGCTTTCTCTATCTCTCTCTTCATAATTTGCATAGTATTGAGGAAGTAATATACCGGGAGTAACTTACTGGGTAGCTCGTATGTCATGGTATATCAATAACTTGAAAAACTACAAATAACTTTATTATACAAATAATTATAGAAAAATTATGAAATGAATTAAAACGATGGTTACAGTTAACAGTTTGGTTTATATAACTTTAGACTTTTCTATGTACAGTATACTCTATCCATTATATATATACAGACACATACATACGTGTGTCCTCATATGAGTGTGTATTTCTTCTTATAAGAATGGGATGATGCCATCTACTTTTTACAGTGTATAGGTTATTATCAGGGTCTTTTAAAATTTTTATTTATTTATTTATTTTTTTTTTTTTGAGAGAGAAGAGGGAGAGAAAGAGAACAAGACCACGAGCAGGAGAGAGGGGCAGAGGGAGAGAGAATCTTAAGCAGGCTTCATGCCCAGCACAGAACCTGATGTGAGTCTTAGTCTCATGACCATGAGATCATGACCTGAGCTGAAATCAAGACTTAGCCGTTTGAGCCACAAGATGCCCCTAGTGTCAGTTTTTAATGACTCCGTGGTAGTCTTGATGTGTCATGATTAATTAATTAGATGCCGGTTGTTATTTTTATTTTTTTAAAGTCTAAACAAGCATGACTTGAGTGTCTTTATAGACATAGGTTTCGGTTCTTGCCTGATTGTTCTTTTAGGATAAGTAAAAATGGTATTTAGCTTTTCAGTTTGATATCCCAATTTTTTTTGTTGGTTGAAAACTTGCATTTGTAATACAGTGAATGCCTGTTTATGCCGTTCTTTTTCTCCCAACAAATTTAGCTTGTTTGTTGTCAGTTGAGTGGTGTACATTTTCAGAGCCCGCTGAGCCGTCTCTGCTGGTCGTCGGCAGAGAGCAGCATCAGCCGTGCCTGGCCCGGCAGCGAGAACACCGAGAACACCAGTGCGGAGGGAAAGGGCGGGAAGGGAGGCAGAAGGGCAGGAAGATCGCCCATGTTGCCTGTTTTCTCTTCTGCTTCCCTTTCTCCCCAGCTGACTGTGGCCAGTCCCCGCCGCCAGCCCTGAGAGGTGGAGCCACTCTGGGCCTGCCTGCTGGGCTCAGCGCCGCTGGGCATCGTTTGGCCCACAAAAAGGGGCTTCGATTTTGAATTGGGTGCCAACATGTAAATTGGCAGGTTTCACAGAAAATTTGGAGGAAATGGGATCTGAAAACACTGGGCCCAAATAGAAAGAGCAGGGCCGGAGAACAGCAGTCCAGCCAGCTGGCCTGGCCGGGGCACAGACCCTTCAGTCTTACGACAGCCACCCAGCTCCCTCTCCTGGCCCCACGGCTCCTGTCCCCAGGGCTCCTGGCCCCACGGCCGGCTGCGTCTTATGTGAGTGCCTGGCCCTCTTGCTTTAAGGAGGTAGTGTGATGTGTGCTCAGCGTGTTGTGCGGATCCTCCTAGCTGACAATCCTAATTACTTATCTCAGAGGAGAAAACTCAAAAGAGAGTGGGGAAGAATGACAGGTATTCTCTTTGTGCGCTCTTGGAAACAGTATCGTAAAACAGGGCGTGTTTTCCGATTTTCATTTTGGTCCTGCAGTGGAAACTGCAGTTATATTTTTCAACACTAGATGGCGCCCCAGCATCGGTGAGGTGGGGCCAGCTGCGAGCAAATCTGAGGGTTTCTTTTTTTATTTTTAAAATGTTTTATTTATTTTAGAGAGGGAGATAGAGACAGCGTGAGCAAGGGAGGGTCGGAGACAGAGGGAGTCACAGAATTCAAAGACAGGCTCCAGGCCCTGAGCTGGCAGTCAGCACAGAGCCCGACGTGGGGCTCGAACCCACGAACCGCGAGATCATGACCTAAGCCGAAGTCGGATACTTACCTGACTGAGCCACCCAGGCGTCCCATGAGTTTCTAATACTAATAGTAAATTAGTATGTGAAGCAGTGGAACATGAGATAGAGGTTTTTTTTTTTTTTTAATTTTTAAATGTTTTATTTATTTTTGAGAGAGAGAGACAACATGTGCAGGGAAGAGTCAGAGAGAGAGGGAGCCACAGAATCCGAAGCAGGTTCCAGGCTCTGAGCTGTCAGCACAGAGCCCTACATGGGGCTCGAACTCACTAACCGTGAGATCATGACCTGAGCCGAAGTCGGACGCTTAACCGACTGAGCCACCAAGGCGCCCCCCCCCTTTTTTTTTTTGAAGTTCCATTGAAGGTGTATTCGGTGAGCGTTATCTTTATGGTTTTATTTTAACTTTATGCCGTTCATTTTTTCTAAATGTTATCAGTTTTTCTGGTTATCTCCTGCCGTATTACAAAATACTTTAAACCTCAGTGGCTTCAGTGGCAGCCAGTGATTTTGCCCACGAATCTGCAGTTGGTGGGGCTGCGTGGACGTGTCTTGTCGGATTCCACGTGTGTCTAGGGGTGGCTTAGCTGGGCTAGAGGACCCACTGGAGACGGAGCCCTGGGTTGGGCCCACGGTGCCGACGGTCAGCCAGGGGCTCAGCCAGAAGGGCAGCCCAGTCCGTCTGGACCTCCTCAAGAGCCGGGGCGTCCTCACCGTATGTCAGCTGCTTCCCAGGTGGAGTCTCTGAGGGTCAGGTTGCGGAAACTGCAGCCCCTCCAGACCTGGCCCAGCATCACTTCACGGTCACAGAGCCCACCTGGCTTGAGGGAGGGGCCGCGGACCCCACTTGTGGGTGGCAGGAGTGTCTTGAACTTGCCATGGTAATTTATGCACACAATAAATTCAGAAAAAACTGAAAAAGGAATAAAATATGAAGAAGACCACGAACAGCTCTGTCCTAGCTTAGAACATTGCCTAACACAGTAAAATAATGGTTGTTACTGTTTTTCTTATTTTAAATTGCCCTGTTTATTTTTTCTCTTTCCCCACAGGTATGCATTTCCCCCCAAATTGACGTCATACTTTATATAGAGTCCTGTTCTGCATTTTTAAAAATTTAACATGTTTTTGGCATTTTTACATATTCTTAAATATTCTTGCATTGTTACTGTAGTTGGTTTGAGGCAAATGATACATTTTACTTCATTTTACCTCTGAGAAAGAGACCCGGAGAAGCTGTGGGCTCTGGAGGGAGATTCTCAGGGTCTGACCATAGCAGTCCCGGCTGCGAGGTGTTGTGACTAGAGACTTCTGCTGGTGTTCTGTTTCTTCATCTGTGACATGAGGACAGTGGTCAGACTGTGCTCGTGTGACAGTCTGGCATGTCGAACAGCTACGTCAGGGCCGGGCCGGTAGGCGCTCAGTCAGTGTTTGCCATCGTTACATGTTGTGGTGACGAACATTCAGAATAATACAGCTCTTCCTCAGTGGGTCATAGGATTTGTTCTGGATGTTCTGGAGATGGGCTGCGAGCTTGCATCTTACGTCTAAGTACAGGCCTGAATCTGCAGCATATCCACTGTAATGTCGTGGCCTGTCCCCTTTGTCTTCTAGAGAGTGGTGGCATGAAGCTCAAAATAATAAGAAGATAAGACCTAACCCTCATGACACCAAAGTGAAAACAAAGTTACGCAAGCTGCAGCTCACACCTGGCTTTCCGAACCCCGCTGTGGCAGACGCTTACCTCAGACCCGTGGTGGATGACTCCAGGGGCTCATTTCTGTGGGGGAGGCCGGATCTCGACAAAATTAGAGAATATCCTTTTACTCTTAAAACATAAAGGGACACTGAGCAAAGTGTGTGTTTCCATTGCAAACTGAGGGAACATGAACTAGGATCAGCTTTTTCTTAAGATCCTGTTTATCTAAGATGCTCCTTCTTCTCTCTCCTTAGGATTTTTTTTTTTTTTTTTTGGTGTGGTTAAAATACACACAACAGAATTTATCATCTTAAGATTTTAAATGTACCCTTCAGTGCCGTTACACACATCCATACTGTTGGGCACCGGCCCCTGCCCTCCACCCCCATATTGTTTTCATCTGAAAAGAACTGAAACTGTCCCCCTCGAACAGTAACTCCCCATCCACCTCCACTTGGCCCCTGGTCACCACAAGTCAGCTGTCTCTGATTCGACGACTCTGAGGACCTCCCAAAGTGGAAGTATGTCTGGCTTATGGCACTTAGCATCATGTCTTCAAAGCTCATCCATGTTGTCATGTGTGTCAGAGTCTCCTTCCTTTTATGGCTGAATCATACTCCGTTACGTGGATGCCCCACATTTCGCTCATCCATCTATAGCTGGATACTTGGGTGGCTTCCGTGTTTTAGCTATCATGAATAACCTCTTTAGTGTTGAAGAGGGTCTTTCTGGAAATAAGTAGTGATAAACATTCATAGATACTACCACATAATAAGTATTCATTCATTCTGAAAGAATAGAAAAGATTATTGGTTTTGTTCTTTATTATTATTTATATGTTCCTTTCTGCATATTTAAATAATCACTTGGATAGATGTTTAAACGTTTAATAGTATTAGTCTAACCACAGTATTTTTCTCCCCAAGAAGTATGTATGATATCTGAAACTTGTTAATCTAGGTTAACTGTGCTTCGTACTAATGAGTCTTTGATGAGAATTGGATATGTCGTGTCTTAGAGGATGTTGAAAAGGACACAGTGCCACGTGATTGTGTTGCAGAATTTGTCATTCTTTTCTTTACCTCTCTATTCTTTATAAATATGAAAATCTTTAGAGATCTGGGGAATGGAATTAGGCTGAGTTCTTTGTACCTTTTTATTTATCACTTGTTTAAATATCTTTAAAAGCACGTAGAAGCCTTAACTGCCTGCATATTTTGTCAGCGTTATTTTGGCTGGAACAGGACGAAGACAGATGAGTCCCTGTTTCCAGTATTAAAGCAACTGAACGCTCAGCAGGTAATCCTGGGAGCTCTGTTCCTAAATTCCGGGGGAGGAGTGAACTCAGGAAGGCTGTGAGTGGCAGCTCTTATAGACCAGTTACTCTTTTATTTTAGGGCATATGACATGCATTTTTAAATTATTATTCTTTAGATAAGAGAACAGAGGAAACAGAAGAAGAGAAAACCGCACTGTCTTCATTTTTGAATTTCACTCTTAAGCCTGGACTTTGGTGTCTTTGCATATTCATTCTGACTTTGAAAAAAACTGGACTAATAATGGATCGCACATGGAGATGTTTATGGTTGAATATTTTGCTTTTTCAGAGCTATTTTCATTTTTTGAAAGTCTGGGAAGTGTCTAGTCCAGAGCAATCCTGATCATTAAATCCTTAAGTACGAATGCTCCTTAATTCTATATGTGAATCATCATCATTATGGCATGTTGGCAGGAGAGATTTTTGAGGAGAAACAAGGCCTTTGTATGGCCCTCAGTTCTCCTGAGTTGGTATGTTAATTGTGTCTTGCTCATCTGTGAGTATGTTCCTGCCCACACAGAAAGCTGTTCCCGCCCAGGAACAACTTCCAAGATATTTCTCCTGAATGGTTTACCTGTGCATACGGACCGTATCCTGTAAGATACATATATTTATGGTTTTCCTGTGCATACGGGACCGTATCCTGTAAGATACATATATTTAAATCTATTGTCATCAAGGTCAATTAGTCTTGAAAAAGCACAAGTAAAACTGAGGTAGAGAGCCCTTCCAGAAAGGGTCTCCTGTTGCTTATTTGAGGACTGTCTGTAATACAGACATTGACTGCCAGCAGACTCGGAAAGCTTGTTGGCTTTATTGAAATATATTTCTTCCCTTACCTTGTAGAAGTTAGTATAAATTTGTTTCCCCAAAATTAGAGAGTGAAAAAAATGAATTAAAATTATCTATTATTTACTTTCTCTGACAAAGATGTTAACATTTCGGTCTATTTTCTTTTATTTCCCCCCTTCTCCTCGTTCCCACATAGATTTGTTGTCACACATAAGTGCAATCTGATAGATCTGGCTCCCCCCCATAATCAAAGAGGACTATTTTCTGTGTATTGCACGGTTTTTGTAATTTCAAATGACCAGATTGCATTTCATCAAAGAGATTTCACTTACTGCTTTAGTTCACTTAGTAGGCCCTCCATTTTCAGGTTTTCCTAAATCATGTGTTCTGTGAGGAACATTAGGCATAAAGCTTTTCCCGAATGTAACTGTCCTTGTAAAAGTGGATTTGCTAACAAAACGCATGCCTGTTTCCTACGACTCCGAATGCACAATGCTGTGAGCTGTCTCCTCTGTGTGTCGCATGAGCATGATGTGTTCAGAAGAGGGGAAGACAGGAATTTAGAGACAGACCCCATGACACTGTGTTGCCCCAAAAGAAGATGGTATTTTTGGCTTCTGGGAAATATGTAACTCTCATTAAGTGCCTTGGAAGGGGGTCCTTATTTGAGATGTGGCTTTGGGGCTGACAGAGGTGGTACAAGTACTGCTTTAAGTATGATCCAGAAAATAAAATCTACTGTCAGCAAATCATGTCGGAGAGATTTGGCTTTTGAGACAGAACGAATTCATATTCTCTGAGAGTCATCCAAACTGCTGATCAAGGTGGAGCTCTTTGATTTGCTTTAGAAAGCTTACCTACTTGCCTGATTTTTTATTTCATTTCATTTTTTTAGACACAGCTCCGAATTGATTCTTTCTTTAGATTAGCTCAACAGGAGAAACAAGATGCTAAGGGTATAAGGAGCCAGAGACTTAACAGAGCTGTGACATGTATGCTGAGAAAAGAAAGAGAAGAAGTGGCCAGTGAAATAGAAGCCGTGTCCGTTGCCATGGAGAAAGAGTGTGAGTTCCCTGATAAGGCACAGGGGAGAACCCAGAAGAGAAGCCGGGAGAATAGACAGAAAGAGTCCTCAAACCTGAAAAGAAAGAGGCTTTCGGATTCTAAGCAACAGAGTGAACATGGCGGGTTTCTGGGGGGCGCCTGCCTCTCGCCGCCACCCGGGGCATCTTCAGGGGAGGATGCTGAGTGTGTATCTTCAGCGAGCCTGCGAAGTGGGAGCATGGCCCAGGAGCCCCCCGCCAGCCGTCCGGCTTTGCGGAGCGCGGCGCGCCCTGCCCCCATCCGCATTGAAGACTCGACCAGCAGCAGCTCCAGTGACGATGACCGGGCAGGGACAGCACCAGTGCTGGTGACTGCCAGATCTGTGTTTGGGAAGAAAAAGGGCAAACTGAGAGGTAGCAGAGGGAAAAAGAGGAAAAGCTAATTTAAACCAGTGTGTTCCGTGTCATCGAGCATAACTTAACATCTCGTAATGAATTCGTTGTGATGAAATAGAACAATTAAAAGTATTGGCACAATTTTTGTATTGTGTGGTTTGTAAAAATACAGATGCGGACCTTGACAGTTACTTGTTTTCTAATATGTCACATTTTTCTAGTGTTTTCCACGTCATTGACTATGTTCTTGTATTCCATTTCTATTAGCATACGGTGTCTGATGCTTTCTGACCGCACTGACAGTAAGGAAGGGATTTCTGTTGGTCAGTAGTCGCTGTCTGTACGCATCCCCCCCCAGCCCCGACTTCCTGACCCAGAGGAGAGGAAAGATGTCCTTACTTCCTATTCCATAACAGTGGCAGTTTCCCACAACTACATGAAGTTCCGTCCCCTGGGGCCACGTGAGAGGAGAGCAAGAGGGAACTTCACTTTGCTGCAACATCCTTTGAAGAGTATGTTTGCTGTGGTTCTAGCAAAATAATGAGGAAGCCGCGATGGGGTGCGTGATGCCCCTGTGAGGTTCCCTCCTGTGTATGGGAGCCTCCGTACCGCAGTGTTTCTCTTTTAAAATAAGTTGGTTGTCACAAGCTGACTTCTGTGTAAATGGCTGTGGGGGCTCAGGACCGTGGCTGAACCGGTGTAGGTGGGTGACTTCAGGGCTGGCTCCCAGAGCTCAGTTACTGCTGACAGACACGGTCCTCCAGAGTGGCCCAGCCACGGCGAGTTTATTGCTGCTCCTGCTGAGTCCTCTCCCCACTGCGCCTGCCAATGTCCTGACTGCTTACAGTGAAGAGCAGGCTGCGAGTAGGCCGGCGGTTACCTGGAGCCTGGGTTCCTTGGCCTTCAGAGGTACCGTCTGCCCAAGTCTGTGTCTTTTCTGACATCTTTGGTCTTTCTGTCTTGGCTGATTTTCTTCCCTCTGCCTTCAAATAATAGAAATCATCACCGATGAATACTAGATGCAGATACCTTTCAACAACCGTCGGCTGACTGCTGGCTGCTTTTTCTTTAGGCTTTTGTTTATTTTCACCTTTTAGCCCAACTTCTCAAATACTTGATCTGCAGCTCCTGCTTTGCCTTGCTTATTACTTATTCGTTCCTAATTTGAAATGTCTCCTCTGCTTATATCAGTCTTTAGCAGCTTTCTTCTAGAGTTGACCATGACTTCCGTGTAAATATACTCGGATCTTTTTTTAATGCTTCTTTTCTCTGGAGGTATTTGAAGCAGAACACTGTTTTAGGGATGGGATGGGAGGACATTAACTTTTTTTAATATTGTTCTCATTCCTCAAAGCTACCTAATAATTGGGAGTTTTCTGCCTATGTGTTTGTAGACAGTACTTTTGTAAAAATTGAATTTTGTTGCCTTTAATAGATACTTTACATTTGTTTTGCCCTGCAGTCGCTGGGGTGAAGGCTGAGCTGCTGTAGCAAAGAGGTGCTGCAGTGGCCTAGATAAGCTCGACCATTATTCATCTCCTAGTCAATAGGCTGGCCAGTCTGAGCTGGATAGGCAGCTGCCCACCACAAGGTCATTCAAGGTCCCGGGATCAGCCATCCCCTAGGTTGCTGTCGTTCTTGAATGGCCGAGGTCCCTGCTCCATCTCCCTCTAGCTGCTCTTTGGTTGGGAAGTTAGCCTCTTGCCCTAAACATCTCATTGAACAAATGCCTTGAGTGAGGAGTCAGTGCTCGGTGTCAGGTGTATTTCTCTTGCTTCCTGGGATCTTGGGCCCCAATTCCTGGCTGCCCCGCTGGCTCCAAACACCGATCTTGGTCCCCCTGGTCCTGGGACATCTCCTGGAGTCCCCCTGGCATCCTTCCCATTGTCTTCCCTTCTGCTGCTCAGCCTCTATCCCAATGATCAGCAAAAGCCTGGAATTCTTGGCTGCCTAGGCAACTCTCGACTTCTCCTGTGTGTGTGTGTGTGTGTGTGTGTGTGTGTGTGTGTATGTGTGTGTGTGAAATTTGCTTTTCTAGTTCTCAGGAGCAGAGGTGGGCTATAAGCTACTTACAGCTGGAGGCAGAAGTGTCCATGTAGTTTTCAGACAGTTCAGTGTAACTGAAATAATCATTGTCATCATGTCACTTTAAATGATCAATTTAGGGATTCTGCCTCTTAAGAAACCCAGCACTCAGAACTCGTGATCTTTTAATAACCCCTGGAAAAAGGCAGGTTATTAAAAAAAATTTTTTTTTTAAATGTTTCTTTATTTTTGAGAGACAGACCGAGCGTGAGCAGAGGAGGGTCAGAGAAAGAAGGAGCCACAGACTCTGAAACAGGCTCCAGGCTCTGAGCTGTCAGCACAGAGCCCAACACGGGGCTTGAACTCACAAACTGCGAGATCATGACCTGAGCTGAACTCTAACGCTTAACCCATTGAGCCACCCAGGTGATTTTTATTCACCAAATGATTCTTTATTCTTGTTTTAAAGAACGCCAAAAAGAGAGCATGCCCTCTGCCCAGAATTAACCACCGATGAATAGTAATTTTCATTGTTTAGGATTTTTCAGTTTGCAGAATATTTTTTTACCTGCCATCTTAATCACACAAATACATATTGAGTATCTTTTACATCCCTGTTTTATAGATGAGGAAGCCAAGGAACATTAACTAAATGTCTGAAATCACAAGCAGGTTTATTGACAGGGCTAATTAAAATCAGGCTCCCAGACTGCTAGTCGTGTCCAATATGTTAGCAGTCAGCTTTGTCTATACATCACGGTAGGCAAAGTACTTCTTAGAAGCTCTACTCACAGTCCACTAAGTTTATTAAAGTTTGTAGTTTTGCTCTATTTTGTTATCTATTGTGACTTCTTTTTTTTTTTTAATTTTTTAATTTATTTCTGAGAGAGAGAGAGAGAGACAGCGTGAGCAGGGGAGGGTCAGAGAGAGAGGGAGACACAGATCTGAAACAGGCTCCAGGCTCTGAGCTGTCAGCACAGAGCCCGATGCAGGGCTTGAACCCACAAACCGTGAGATCATGACCTGAGCCAAAGTCGGACGCTTAACTGACTAAGCCACCCAGGCGCCCTGTGATTTCTTTTTAAGGGTGTTTTCAGGGCCTGGGGAAATGTATACCAAAATATATGTGCTCTGCGATGCAGCCAGGCGTATACGGGGGCAGGTGCACAGGTGACCCACACCCTCTTCCTTCCTATTCAGTCTGAGCAGGAAGGAATTGAAATTTGATGCCTGTGCCCAGGGCACATTCTCTAATGTTCTGGCCTGGTTGTGTGATTCTAAAAATGATATTCACACCCGGGCAGGTGACCTAAACAGTCCGCAGCCTCCGCCTCACAGGACGTCACAGCTGTGAAGTCTTACATAACCCTTGTCATCGAGGTCCAAAAATGGGTGTCTTTGCTCACATCATCTTCACTGCCTTGTCCAAATGGCTTACATTCACCTACTGGCTCCAGCTCTATTCACGAGACACTCGCATGGAATATTCCTGCTCTTCTTCAGCCCCCTTGTTTACAGGCATCCCAGCCTCCTTGCCGTGTACCCAGAGGCTCCAAAAGCCGCAGCTGTCAGGGTCCTAATCCCTTACGCGAGGACTCGCTGCCAGTGTATATACATAGCAAACTGCATGCTCCTGGGCTTGCCTTTCATGCACCCTCAGTGGTCTCTCCAGCCAAACAAAAGTTGTGGATGATACTTTTTAAACGTCTAGAAACTCAGCCCACCCGTTTAGGTATGTCTGGACTTCGCATTTAATAAATGTTGACCTTCAGGCAGACACGTGTAATAAAGACTGCGTCTTTTACTGGAAGAGGAACGAAGTCGGGGACAGAACGTGTGGCCACTGTTCCTCTTGTTTCGCCAGCGCCCGTGGGGATGTCATTTGACTTTTTGTCTTCTTTGTCAAGGGTGGGGAAAAGTCTTCTAACTTATGGAGGCATACTGCCAAGAAAAATGTGGTGGCCGTGAAAAGTGTTTGGGGATCCTCGGTAGAAAGGAGTGCTGTGTAACTCCCTGGTATTACAGGGATTGTGTATGACAGGAGCCAAAACTGAGATGCCAAACATCAAATCATCTCTTCCCTAAATTGTAATAACAGCTCGTTTCAGCTTGTTCACAGGATACGGTCTATTTGAGAGGCACAGAATAATTAATTTTAAGCATGTTTGCTGAGCTGGTATGGATTCTTCAGAGTAGAAGCTACTTAACAGACCATTTGGTGGCGGAGCTATTAGACACTGGGTACTACCTACTAATACACTGATGGAAACCAGTGAACTTTGCATCTGCTGCGATTTCAGATTAGTACTGAGGTTTTCATTACACCGGGCGAAATCCTTTTTCTCCCAATGTTTTAATCACTTCTTAAATGTTAAGATTGCCATCTGACCAGTCAGTATAAAGATGACGCCTTTCTTTGTGACAGCTGAGGTAGTCTTTGGTGAAGGATATGTTTTCTTTCTCCAGTAGCTTCTGACACTTCTGACTCTTCTTTGTCCGAATTTTGATTTGTGCTGCAAAGATGGTGTGGTGGTGGTCTATCTTAAATCATGGTTTATCAATATATTAAATTTTAATATAATTAATATAATTTTAATTATATCAATATATAATAAAATTAATATAATTTTCGATCTAGATTTGATGTTACTTAAGCTTCACTAGGTAAATATAAAAACACTTAACACACTTGAATTAATCATTACCATTTGATATTTTATTTTATCATTTGCCTAGTTTTCAAGAAATGATCAAGAAAGCATCAATATATAGCCATCCATTAGTTCATCACTTAATGGATCCAGGAGCTCAAAAAGGTAAATTATTTTGTTTCTTTATGTAATTTGACCAATTCTAAGAAGACAAACAACCAATAGAATAGAAGTGCTTACCTTTGTGGTGTTTCTTAATGTCTTTTTTTTTAAAGTTTGTTTATGTATGAGAAAGAGAGAGAGAGAGAAAGAGAGAGAGTGAATCCCCAGCAGGCTCCGTGCCTGCCTGAGCCACCCTGGCACCCAAGCATCTTTTTTTTTTTTTGTAAAAGAAAGGGGCGGGAGGTGGGGGGAGCAGAGAGACAGGGAGAGAGAACCTCAAGCAGCCTCTGCAGTGTCAGTGTGGAGCCTGACTCAGGGCTCGAACTCACAAACCATGAGATCATGACCTAAACCGAAATCAAGAGTTGGTGGCTTAAGTGACTGAGCCACCCAGGCACCCCAGTGTTCCCTAATGTCTTAAAGAGAGCCAGGACTTCTCAATTGCATATTGTATCTTGGCTTGTATTTGAGAACCTGACAATATCTAGAATAATGTGTGATGTCTACTGCTATGCCTATGGTCCTGATGATATGTTAGAGATAATTTTCACAGACAAATTAAATATATAGACTTGCTAAGTACTTGGAGTTTTGTTTTTAATAAGAAAAAGTAGAATAAATTTTTTCCCACGTGCTATACACTAAAGACATGATTATGATTTCTAAGTGATTTCTTTTTAGATAGGAAGAGAGAAAAAAATAGTTTTGGATAAGACTACAAGTTTTTATGAATGCCTGCATGAAAGACGATTTTGGACTATAAAAACATTTTAAGCCTGTGTTTATGGTTCCTCTGATGTATTAATTAGAGAAAAGTACATCATGCAATTTGATCGCTCAGGAGAATTAGAAGTTTGAATTCTGCTACAATAGTAATTTGAAATTGACCACCCCCTTATTTTTACATCATTTTAAATATCAAGAGTGACGTTATATGAATTGTGTAATGTAGCTGTCCCCAGTGCCTTGTGATAAAAGTGCAGACAGATGCTCTGAAAGCCTTGGAAAGCGACTACTATGTTTTTGCAGAACATTTGTCGTACAAATTTAATTATCTCGGCTTCTTTCTTCTTCTCTCTCCTTTATCTACACGCTGTGGAAGTTTTCTATGAAATGTAGTCCCGTTTCTTTATTTTTCCTTTTTTAGGCCTGCCAGGTGGGCTCTGCCTAGGTGAACACATCTTTAGGCCGAGAGAGCTGGGTATATGCCCAGTGTTGGCAGCCTATGTGGCTCCAACACACACGGCTTTACTGTAGTGATTTCTGCAAACCTAAACATTTAAAATCGCGATCCCTTGGAGAATCCAGCCGTTGAGGTGATTTGAATGAAGATGCAATTTCTGTGCAGTTTATGAATAAAATTTCGTCATTAGCATTATCATTAGTAACAATACGTAGTTTCAACTGTGGGTACAATAATTTGGCAAATTACAAAGGAAATGGAAGAAGTTCAAGGTAAGGTTGAGACAGAACTAGTATTAAAATATTTTATAACACGAGAAAACACACCCTATAATCATCTACGTAGCCAATTAAAGCTTTAAAAATATGTTCACGGGCAGATTAAGTGTGTGCTGCTGGGGCAGAATCAGATGGCATTTTTTTTGGAAAGACTTGTACTAACCGGTGGAACACTCGCTTCTTGTGTGCTTTATAAAGGATATTGACTTTTCTGTCCTCACTCTTATATTTTATACTTTGTGTCTCGTGCTTGGGAAAGATAAAGCAAACCCATAGCCCAGTTCTTATACTTCAGCACTGACCTGAAGGTCCAAGAATTCTAGGATGTCACCTAAATTATACGCAAGTTAAAGTTAGGACTGTGGTAGGTACTAAAATGTCCTCTGTCTATGGTTTCTAATGCTGCATTAAGAGTCCAAGCTGTCTACCACCTCATCCACATAACTTTTCAAAGTATCTTCTGTTGTCTAACCTCTGGCCAACAGCCGCTCTCTAGCTGTTAGTTAGCCCACCTAGCAATGTGTTACAAAATAGCTCGTCAGGGTCTGCAGCCTTGGAACAGATTAGTCCTCACCCAAGGCTCAGTGATTTCCGTGCATGACTCCCAAATCGGCCTTGCTACCTCATGTCAGTGCAGAGCAGAGATACCAAAATGGGATTAAATGGTGCAGATTTCCTGGGGGAAGTGTTTGCGGAGAAGAAGGAAGGAAGGAAGGAACAGACGTGCACAGGGGAGAGCCATCAGATCACGGCGCAGGTCTGACGTGAGAGGGGAGTGGGTTGGCTTCAGCGGGCGGCCCTGGGGGAGACATGGCTTCCGAGGGCCAGGTGGGAGCCGACGGGCGGCTGTGGTCCCAGCGGCAGGCTCCCTCAGGCTGAACAGCACACCTCTGCAGCCAGCGTGTCCTGCCGCAGAATAATCTGCACGAAGAAGATGTTTGACCTTTGCGGATTTACACCGCCACCCAACCTATATTTTCTATCTCAGTTTATGGCGACTTCATTCCCTGGCTACTCAGAAATCTGGAATCAGCCTACTCTTTCCTCATACCCTTCATCTCTGTATCCCATCAATTTTACCAACTCCTGCTTCCCGACTCCTCATGGCCCCTGGCGGCATCAGTCACCTCGTTTCAGGTGTTTATTCCTTCTCTTAACTGGCGTAGCTGTCTTCCGCCTGGCTGCCCCTCCTCTAGGCCAGCTCCCCTTCCTTCTCTTCTGTACATCCGTCTTTATAGCTGCAGGATCTTTTCAAAAATTCAAATCTTGTCACATTTGCCTTGTGCTTAAAATTCCTCAGTGCCTCATTCTTTCCAACAGGACAAAATCAAGACATGACCTAAGAATTTTATATCATTCTCTATCCTCCACTCATCCTACATTTCAGTCCTCAGAGTTTCCTACATTGGAAAATTGGTCAAGAGTCTTGGCCAGTGGGCTTTTCGCACATGTTGTTTTCTCTGTATGACCTGTCTTGCCCTCTCTCATTTGACTCTGGGACTCATCATCATCAGGGCTCGGGTCCTGCTTTCCTGAACTTTCTCTTTCCATTTTTGAGTGAACTAGTTAGCTCTCTGTTATAACATGTATATGTTGCCCTATCTTTATATTCATAGTGCCCAGGTTCTCAAAAAAATGAGTGAATGAATGAATTAGCTATAACTGAGGCTATTGGCTGGACTTATAATTTTCTCATTAGGAGTGATCTTGTTACTGGTCCCCAGTTGGTTGATTCTTTTCAGAACCAAGTGTTCTGTATTATGTAGGGACATCAGGTGAAAACTTTCCACAAGCATCTTTATAAATCTTTCCAGAGGTGGATCAGTGGCTTTCAGAAGCCATATTACCTTAGTATATAAAGAAGAAAGTTTTAGTAATTTTATTGCTGTTTAGGGGACATATCAAACTATAGTCTGAGGCTATAGGGGGGTTTTTTGTTTTTGTTTTTTTTAGTAGGTGGAGTACAACCACACAAATAATTACTAATGTGAGAAATCATTCATTAACGTTTTAGGTGTTTGAAAAGCAGTCTGAACAACGATTTGCTAGGACTGGTACATCCTCCACATATTGAAT
The DNA here is from genome assembly GCF_003009895.1 of Hyaena hyaena. Taxonomy (NCBI): domain Eukaryota; kingdom Metazoa; phylum Chordata; class Mammalia; order Carnivora; family Hyaenidae; genus Hyaena; species Hyaena hyaena. The sequence goes on from NW_024081174.1 coordinate 517,158, forward strand.
GAACATAACTCTTAAATAACAGTCCGCCTCAGACATCTTCAGAACACAAGTGTGAGTGTCAAGTTCGCAGGTCCACTGCGGCCCTCGAGGGGAGGGTCTGCTGCAACTCGTACATCTCACGAATTCACACTTGGCTCCTGGACCCAGTGTCACCGCCCTGGTGCCGCTCTTGTCACTTTTGCCAGGAGCATTGCTGCCGTGTTCTACAAATTAGCCTTCGCTGCTGCTGTCAGAGCTACATTTGCTCCTCTCAATTCCTGCCCTAACGCCTCACCAGAGGAGCACACGTTTGTTCCCTTTGTTCCCGCAAGTGCAATCCCAACCTGCTCCCTTAGGCTTATTTTCTACAACACCCCAACATGCACCTCGTACACCAACTCCAGGGGTCTGGGCGCTTCATCTCCCTTGACCTTGCTTCGTCCCTTCTCTGCCTGGCCACCTACCTCTTCCTTCCTCCTTGAGAACAGCTCCAGATTCACCCACTCCTGGTGCTTCCCAGAGCACTTTAGAAATGCTTTTTATTGTCCTTATCACACTTCATTCACATTCGTTTAGGTGTCTGTCCCTACAGTGAGCCCAGGAAGCAAATTTTGAGTACAGCTAATTTTGGTTCTTTTTTTCTTTCCCACTTGCATCCTGAACCATCTAGTAAAGGATGAATTGTCTTTCTTCTGTACATGTAACATCATTTGACCCACTTTATCATAGTGATGGCCTCTGTATATTCTTGAAACTAAGCAGAACTCCAGACAAAAAATATTTGTGAAATCTTCTCGCGGATTAGTTTTAACATCAGGCCCAGGACCTTGACATTGCTGAGGCATCCAGAATTCTATCTTTCAGGTTAGCCTGTGACCATTTGCTAATTGGAAAATAAAATCTTTAACATCTTTTTTTTTTGTTTTGTTTTTAATCTCTAGCTATTTCTAAAAAGCACATGACATTCATCTTTGAATAGAAGATGCAGTTGAATGACAAGGCTCTTTCATTTAGTGGAGGGGTTTTTACTTTAAATTTTGCTGACGGGTTTTCATGACAGCCCTCAAATGGAAGCTTAAATTCACCTGTCAGAGCTATTAAAGACATTTTTTTTCAGGGATGGGGAGGGTGTATTTCTGTGATCTGACCCTTCCATTTGTTATTGTTGTTATTGACCTTATAAGTATAAAAGAGAAGAATCTAGACAGAGCTTCTGTTTTTGAAGGCTTGCTGAAATCCAGTCTCTGAAGTGAATTCACTGTTAAATTTTCTTCTTAAGAGAAGCAGCATCATAATGTAGCAGAATCCTGCTAATTTTCACTTCATACTTGAAACACCTTTAATTCTCAGGAGAACAAGAGCACCTGGTAGATTTTATTCACTGTCAGCAAAGATTTTAATAGCAGAAAAATGGTGTTTAAGACTTTTTTGTATCAAAGAGCATTAAAATAGATAAGCCCAAAATAGCAACATAGTTAATTGTAATACTGTCTTAATTATGTTTTATTTATAATTTATTTTGATATTTATGTTTCAATATTAAATTCGTTAATAATACTCCTAAGGTTGTAGTAGATAACTCTTATCTAAAAGTAAAGACAATCAGAAGCTTTCTGCTTTTCATATAGGATAGTCAAGATTCAACATTTTGTATAACATTACTCAGTTTTAGTAACTTGTCCCAGGGCCTAAGTGCTAGATAACAAAAGGAGAATATGTGTGGAAAAAACATCCTTCAGAAATGTAAATTAGAATTCCATTGTATGATAATGATATTACTTTTGGAAGAAATTGGTCTTCAAATCTTAACTAAAGGCCAAAGAATATCTATTCATTCATTAATCTTCTCAAGATTCATTCCCATATTCAACAAATAACTAAGCACACATTTTATTTTATTTTATTAAAAAAATTTTTAAACGTTTTGAGAGACAGAGAGAGAGAGAGTGAGTCAAAGCAGGGGAGGGGCAGAGAGAGAGACACACACACATACATGGAATCTGAAACAGGCTCTAGGCTCTGAGCTTTCAACATAGAGCCTGACTGGAGGCTCGAACCCATGAACCACGAGGTCATGACTTGAGCTGAAGTCAGACACTCAATGGACTGAGTTACCCAGGTGCCCCATAAGCATATGTAATTTAAACAACATATTTTTCAAATACTATGTTTGGAGGATAGAATTCTCCTTTTTATTATAAGGCTCATGTAAGAATACCCTTATAATAAGGCAGCTCTTTCCACTGGATTTCAGTTCAGAGACTCTTGTCATCAAAGTGGTGATATTGCTAAAACTTAACATTAAACGTGTCTTTTGATTTAAATAAATAAGTACTGTTAAAATTGTAACTTAAAATCATTAAATAGAAGTTTATGCTGAAAAACAGCAAAGTTTTTAGATAGAAATAACTGCACATGTGTGGGTGGGTGTTATATGCTTTTTTTTTTTTTAATGTTTATTCAGTTTTGAGAGACAAGGAGAGACAAAGCATAAGCGGGACAGGGGAAGAGAGAGAAGACACAGAATCCAAAGCAGGTTCCAGGCTTCCAGCTGTCAGAATAGAGCCTGATGCAGAGCTTGAACTCACAAACTGTGAGATCATGACCTGAGCTGAAGTCAGATGCTTAACTGGTTAGAGTCACACAGGTGCCCCAACTTTGAAAATCATACATATTACATCTAGACAAATTATTTTAAGGAGCCAAATTTGGTACATTTTGGTTTCTTGTTATAAATTGTACTAAATTTTTATGAGATTGACTTCTTAAGGAATGCCTATAGTATTTATATATTATTTAAATACAAAAGAGAATATTAATATAAAACATTACCAATTAAATTTTATTCAACCTGACAATATTTTTACATGGCCATCCTAGGTATATAATTAATTTTGAATGACCATGTATGGATAGAGAGTTGTACTCTTTTAAGTATATACGCAATTAATAGTGGCTATTGTTTCATTAAATCTCTTTGGGGATCCTTTATTTTGGAAGGTGTAAATAATTTTTGATTATAATAATGTATTCACAGCTGTCTTTTTAAATCTCCCTTCTTTATGAAGGTAAAGATGTAGTCATTCTTTAAAAAATGACTAGTTTTGTTTATTTAGAAAGACAGTAAAAAAAAAAAAAAAGCCAGGAATCATTTGTTATTACACTGTTGTTAGGACAGCAGCACTAATCTGGTCCACTAACCTTTAAAAGAAAGTGCAAAGTCAGAGATGTCAGGTTGTAGCAGTAAATATTCACTGGCAAAGTTTTTATATCAAAGATTGGAACTTTAGGAGACACTCTTGGGATTTAGTGTACTCTAACATCTATTAATCCCTGATACCTTGGGTGACTTGTCAGAAAGCGCTGCATTTACAGAGTATGCTGGGAGGCCAAGAGGGCACATTCAGCTAAAGGTCAAGGAAGCAATTAATGTTCTCTGCTTTTCCCTAAAGAACTTCCCCAGCAAATGCTGCCTCCTCCCCTACCCCATTTTAGCAAGGCATGCGAATATAATGAGATGAAAGTTAAAGTTCAAGAAAAGCATATTACCAATATTATTTGGTTCTTAGAGCCCTTCTTGCATGTGAATGCATGCTGTCGTTGAAAAAGTGCAGTGCATTGGATTACAAGAGGTGGCTTTTACTGAAAAGTATTGGTTTTTCATTGCTTAGTTTTTCTAGATCCCTGCCAAAGGTCAATGCTTGTGGTGGTGGTAGACTGGAGTGTAGACTGGGCCCGTTCTATGGTGTGCAGTTAAGTGGGAGTGTTTTGGGGGTAAAACCTGGTTCTGTGTGGATCCTTGGAAGGACTCTCTTGAAGGATCACAGAATTTAGGACAGGAAATCATGTTGACAGGAAGTCCTTCCGGGACTGTGACCTCTGAGGAAAGTTTTCAACAATGTCAAACTTGATCTGCCTCCATCTTGCCATTCTCCTCCCTGAACACTAGGGAATGATGTTATTGGAGCTAAGAGGGCAGAGTTGGCAATAACATCATCTCTTAGGACTTAGAGACTCAAGTCTCTCACTTCTCTTCTTGCCTCAGTGCAGTGGAGAAGTTTGAAAGTCACTTGAGGCTTTTACATTACTGTTGAATCCAGAATTTTAAAGACTGGCTCTGGAGCCATACATGCATGTACATATTTTCCCCTTTCCTACCATTTTGGAACACGTTTTAAAAATAAAAGTTTGCTCACCATGAAGCTTACTTTTAGGAATAATAGAAAAAAAATGGTCAGATTTTGGTTTAGTATTGAGAAGAATTTTGAATAGTCACATTTTCTAAATGCTCCTTATGAAGTAGCACATCTGTCTTCACTGGAAATATTCAAAGAGGTTGAACAAGCCGACTATGTAGTTTCCACCTAACAGGAACATGAGGTTCCCAAATTAGGTGTAAGTTCCAACTAGAAGGTATCTGAGTTGTTTTCCATCTTGACATTCTAGGATTCTATGACATTTTCATTTTGAGTGGTGCATCTGTTTTAAAACTTTGAATAATTGCAATGTTGGAAATTGTGAAAGTTTTAACTTTTTGAGATTTGGGAAATAAATTTTTGATGAGGAGCTTGTTTTCTATGAAGACCAGAATGAGAAATTTTTGTACTGCTCCCTGGTTTTTTGGAAATACCTGTGTTTGTTATTTGTTTTTTTTACTTGCTTATTTTTGGATCTCAGGACTGAGGTGTGAGTTAATCATCCCCATCAGGTCATGATGCACTCCCATCAGGCAAGACTCCACTGTTGTATGTATATCTGTCTGTATGTTCCTCCCTCCCTCCCTCCCTCCCTCCCTCTCTCTCTCTCCTTCCTTCCTTCCTTCCTTCCTTCCTTCCTTCCTTCCTCTCTCTCTCTCTCCCTTTCTTTCTTTTTTCTTTCTTTCTTTCTTTCTTTCTTTCTTTCTTTCTTTCTTTCTTTCTTTTCTTTCTTTTCTTTCTTTTCTTTCTT
>NW_024081174.1:522698-698780 GCF_003009895.1 Hyaena hyaena
AGCGAAAGTCGGACGCTTAACCGACTAAGCCACCCAGGCGCCCCATGTTTTGAAATATATATATATATATATATATATACACATACTATATATATTTCTATATAGATATATAGAAATGAACATGACAAACCAATTAACGTACCCATCACTTCACGTAGTTACTGTGTGTGTGTGTGTGTGTGTGTGTATGTGATAACACTCAAGGTCTACTCTCTTAGCAAATTTCAAGTGTACATTATTATTAACTGTAGTCACCATGCTGTACATTGGGTCTCCAGAACGTATTCATCTTGCATAAAGGCAACTTTGTACCCTTTGACCAGTATCTCCCCCCTGTGCCCAGCCCTGCCCCTGGCAACCACCGTTCTACTCTCTGCTTCTGTGAGGAAGTATAGAATTTTCTATTTGGTATCTCACAATCCAGTATTTTTGTTTATATGGTGATCTTGTTATATTATTTAGTTTCATGACTAAAGTACAAAACAGTTATGATAATGATAATAATTTATCAAGCTTTAGGTAATGGTCAAGGTACTAAGCACTTTGCATGCATCATCTTATTTAAAGCTCTCAACACTACTTAATGTAGGTTCCTCTGTCACATTTTACAAATAAGAAAATAGAGACTCAGAGGTGTGTATCTTGCTCTGTAACTGGCTTATAAATTCTTAGAGACAGCTAGTTTTTAAAAAGTTACAATATAGCTTTTTAGGAGTAGAGAAGGAGTTTTGAGACCATCAAAAAAGAATTCAAATTTTGTCCCCTTCATTTACAAGTTACTTGAGCTTGGTCAAGTTAATAAAACTCTCTGAATCTTAGTTTTGTTATCTGTAAAAGTATAAAGAATAATGCCTTTTCTCACATAACTGTTGCAAAAATTACATGAAATAAAAAAATTATATGAAAAATCATATGCAATCTATTTAACATGTTCTGGGATGTTAAATATGTGCTCAATAACTGGTAATGTTGCCTATGAACCTTATGCAGTGTCACGGATGTTAAGATGCCATTAATTGCCCCAAAGTAATAGTACTAAAAATAAATAATAATAAAATAATGCAAAGGTACATTGTTGGATAGTACTCAATATCTTTTGTCTGGGTAAAGGCAGGTCATAAAGGAAATACGACTATATATTAATGAAATATCTGGAATTGCACTGTGTAGCCAATATGAATAGTCAAGATCTTGTATTTCATCACCAATCTTTCTCTTCTTCTAGATAAATAGATTGGTAGCCCTTGAAATACATTGCATTTTTTAAAAATATCAATTATTGTTTGTTTCACGTGGCTTTGCAGAAATGAGTAATGCTGATTTCAACTTTGGTGAAAATCAGAAAGCTGTGGATGTATGCAATGTGAGCTTTTAGTAGGAGTTATTTTAAAATAGTTCACCTTGCTATTGCCCTGCACTGAAGGTCAATGAATACTCAAAAGTAACTTAGAATAAGCAGAAATGCTACATTTCCATCTGGTTCTTTTTCCTGGTTTTTACTAGCACAACAGCCACAACCATTAAGTTCTTCTTTTCCTTTCAGAGAAGAGAGATGATGACAAGAAAGTGGTCGCAGAGATCATGGCAAGATGTTTTGTTCCAACATTAATAACAACCACCTCCTGGGAGGGGTTTCGTTTTGTCGGTCATGAGATTCGAATCACTGAAGCCGTGGAGTCTTACGGTGCTGTTGTTTGGCCATCGGTATCATTTCACTTAGAATTTGCTACATTTCAAGGATTTTTCAGCCAGTTTTGTTCATTCCTGTGTACTATTTGGAAGGAGAAAAAAAATAGGTTCCATAGTTCTAGTTTATGACCTCAAACAACACTAAAGCTTGGGAAAATGCTTCCACCAATCAATTCTATTTTTGACTTGAAGGGTTGATTGACAACGAGTGCAGTTTACACCATCAGTGTTTTGTGACCATTGGAGTTTAGAAGAGCAAACATTTTTATTTCCCATTAAACTGGCTCAATTTGAGTTAAATAGTCATAATGAAATCTTAGTCTCAACATTCAGAATGTCCTAAAAGGTCACCAATCCTTTACCAATTGTCCATGAAGGGGGCAGACACTGCCTACCAGTGTCTGCCCCAATCCCACACACTTCTTTGAAATGGCTATTATTATTAGAAATTGCTTTCTTTGTTTTACTTTATTGTTTTAAAATGTTTATTTATTTTTGAGAGAGCACGAATTGGGGAGGAGCAGAGAGAGAGAAATCCAAGCAGACTCCACACTGTCAGCACAGAGCATGACACGGGGCTTGAACCCACGAACCATGAGATAAAGACCTGAGCAGAAGGTGGTCATTCAACCAACTGAACCACCCAGGTGTCCCAGAAGTTGCAGTCTTTGAAGATAAACAGGGGCACCTGAGTGGCTCAGTTGGGTGAGTTGACAGCTCAGCCTGGAGCCTGCTTCAGATTCTGTGTCTCCCTCTCTCCTCTGCCCTCCCTCCCACCCCGGCTTCTTCTCTCTCTCAAAAATAAAAAAAATAAACATTAAAAAAATTTTAAAGATAATCAAACCTACACAAGTGTGTTCCATAGTTCCACTTCCCTTATCTCCCCAACAGTCCCCGAGGACTTTTTCTAGTCTAAATGTTGAACCCGTTGGAGGATGTACCCCTGTTGTGATGTGTACATACATCCATACATGCTCACACGTGTACACACATGTCATAGCATCAGTGTATATGGTGTGTTTATCTACTAGACTTTAATTTTAGTTTCTGTTATTACTTGCTGAACACTACTTTTTTTTTTTTTTTTTTTTTAACTTTCATAGGCCCTTGTTCTATGCTATTTTCTGGAAACAAATGTAAAGCACTATAATATGGTTGACAAAAATGTGATTGAAATTGGAGCTGGAACAGGGCTAGTCTCCATCGTGGCCAGTTTACTTGGTAAGTAGGCAGTCTTGACTGAATGGGGTCAGAGAATTTCATGATCAGATGCCATTAGTTACTTTCACTCTCTAGTTTACCATGACCTAAGTTAATTTCTAACTCCTTAGTTGTTTGAATGGGCTTCATCAAGAAACACCGCCAATTTTATTTATTTATTCATTTATTTATTTGTTTGCTTGTTTTGAGAGAGAGAGAGAGAGACAAAGACAGCAAATGGGGGAGGGGCAGAGAGAGAGGGAGAAAGAGAGACAATCCCAGGCAGGCTCTACACCATCAGCACAGAGTCCAATGTGGGGCTCAACCTCATGAAACCATGAGAGCATGACCTGAACTGAAATCAAGAGCCAGACTCTCAAGTGACTGAGTCATCCAGGCGTCCTGAAACACTGCCAGTTTGAAAGTCACCTTACTGGTTTCTTTCAGAATTTTCTGTGAAGTTCTATTAATTCTGCTCATGCAGCACCAAGTAATGAGTGCATTGTAACTGGAAGCTGTGTTCAGGCCTCCTGGCTGCTTGGGGAAGCCTGTGGGATACAAGGCAGAGGAAGTAGGTGCTGCTGGCTCTGACGGTCTTTATTTAAATGGCAGCCCTATTTCAACATTCCCGAGCAGCTGGATATCCATTTTGGGTTTTGGAGTCCTGTGCCTTCGTGAAAAAGCACCTATTGGAAGAGAGAAGGAGTATTATCAATCACATCTGCTTCTAATTTTAGGCATTTGTCCTTGAATTTCTTTTCCCAGCTCATCTCTGTTGTTCTTCTGGGACTCCTTCTCTTACCAGAATTCCTGTGTCTCACGGAATGTGTCTACATAAGCCTGAGCCCGCTTCACTTTGTGTCTTGTTGTTACCTGTTGCATTGCCTCTATTTTGCTGCCTTCTCTAATGTGTGCTCCCCAAGTCTGTCTTAATTTCCTTGATCCTTAGGAGTGCACACCTGCCACTCTATGATCTTGAGAGGAATTCAAGATTTAGCAGTTTACAATTTTCTAAACACTGGAGAAATATAGAACCCTTGAAGTCTCCCCCAAATATATATATATATATATATATTTTTTTTTTAATTGCTTCTTCAGATACTGCTTTCTGAAGCCACCATTCCATTTGGTTTGGGTAGTCAGAGGCGCTACTGGATTTATACCCAAAGGGTTCCTGATCACGAGCACATTTATGCTTTGGAAAGTCATTTTTTCCATTAAAAAGAATTGGCCCTTTTAAGCTGCTTGTATAACTTGACACAAATAACAGAAGATGGAAATTTTGTTCAGTCAGTGTTTTAAGGCTGGTGGCACTTAGCTCTCTCAACACAAAGATCTTTCTAGTCAGGTAGTTTGTGTTCACTCTGGGAAGGGTGGTGGGGAGGGTCTTCCCGGTCTTGGGATTTTAAAAAGATTTGTTGAAAATGCTAGAGCTACCCACACTAGAGTGTGACAGTTCATGTTTCTATGATTCTATGATACACATGTTTCCCTCCCACTTCAATATTTCCCACAAAACATAATCAATGGCCAGAGAAACTGTCACCATGAAGAAGGAGGGCTTCTTAACTCGTCTGGGCTGTGCTAGACTTCTCTCCCAGTTCTGCCTTTTTATTTCTTACACTAGTCTGTTCTTGTCTGATGATGTGGGATTGGCCAGCACCTAGATTTATCTACATGTTATTTTCAGCCTCTATGACTGCTAAGAGTTTACTTTAAGGGCCAAATTTTGTTCGTTATTGCTTTTTACAATTTTGCCTCTTCCAAATTCTTCCTAAAAATGACCACTGCTATTCACTTTTAACTCAGAGGCTGTTCACATCTTCTTCATCTGGGTATCCCATCCTGCATCCATGGCCTTTGGCTGTAGGAACACTATGTCCATGTTGTGGCCAGGTTTTCAACGTCTTTTGATGGGAAGATTCATATTTGTAATGGGGTCAAACATGGGTGGGCATAAACATGGATGTGATGACACTTCCAGTGTAATTCCATTAAAATTTCTTTCCACACCCGAGTGCCTCCTGTTTAGTGATAGAAAGCCCCACGGAATATACCCTCGTTTCGGTTCACATGACGTGGGCTCAGCATTCTTTTAGTGGAGGACCTATGCATCTTTCAGCAGTGACTTCTGATTATACCATTGAAGGTTCCAAATATTGTGACTTTTCTCTTTTTCTTGATTATTTTTCTCCTAGCATGTAGTAGATAAATAGAAAATAACAACAGAAATAATAATAAAACAAAAACCCCAGGAGAACATGCAATGGAGTACAAAAGTACCGTGGGAATCTAAATTTTTTTTTTTTTTAGGGGGAGGTATAAGGCTGCTTTAGCATCTGTTCTGAAGACATTTTCTGTGTGTACCGACCAGTCTTCTCCATGGGGTTAGCGATCATGCAGAATTGTAAATGCCTGTTGGATTGAAACCTGATTGCTTTACCTTCTCCCTCGAGGGTTAATTTTCCTACTGTCCTTTGTTCCATAGGTGCACACGTGACTGCCACAGACGTACCTGACCTACTAGGAAACCTGCGATATAATATTTCCCGAAACACCAAAATGAAATGTAAGCATTTGCCTCAGGTTAAAGAACTCTCCTGGGGTGTAGCTTTAGATGAGAACTTCCCCCGATCTTCCAACAATTTTGACTACATCCTGGCAGCTGACGTTGTCTACGCCCACCCTTTCCTGGAAGAACTCCTCATTACCTTCGACCATCTGTGCAAAGAAACTACTGTCATCCTCTGGGTCATGAAATTCAGGTTGGAGAAAGAAAATAAATTTGTAGATAGATTTAAGGAGTTGTTTGACCTGGAGGAGATTTCCAGTTTCCCCAGCCTGAATATTAAGTTGTATAAGGCTGTGAAGAAAGGCCGAAAGGCCGGAGGAGTGCAGGGAAAGGAAAGGTAGTTTCCAGAAGAGTGTTCCTTTAAAGAAGACCCTGGACGATCTGATGCAGCAATGACTTTCCCAAGTCACTTGCCTCATAAAACTTGCCTCACCCCTGGCAGGAATTTTCCCAGATATAGCACCTGAGTCTAGGGGACGGCTAAGCCATACTGTGTGGTCACTGGTTAAGACACTGGTTAAGAGAGTAGATGAGGTCTACTCTCCTAATCCCTCAATAGCGCCACTTATTATTATTATCATTTTAATAAATAGTACTATTGTTTTTAATGTATAACTGTAGGATAATTTTTAATGTCTCTAAACTGAACATTGTTATTGCTTTAGACATAAGCTTATCTGATTCTCTCTTTAGCAACAAAAAAATGGATTATAATGAGACCAGCAAGTAAATCTGAAAAGGCAGACACCTAATATAATGGTCCCTGTGAGGTTATATATTGTGGCTTTCACAAGTGCCAGCTTACAGGTGGTCTCTGGTCTCTGCTGGCAGGCTGGGCCCTGAGCGCAGCCTCTGAAATCAGTCACCCATGTGGAGTTGAGGTTATGGGCAAGGACATTTCACTCCAGAAAATGAAAAATGACTGGAAGCAAACATAGACACAGTTGCGATTTTGGAGAAGTTACTGTTTTATTTTTAATGCAAGTTATGTTGCATCACAGAAGGAGAAACAAAGACAAAAACTTTAGGTTGAAAATACACATGAAAAGATTTAGGCCCCTAATCTCAAATCATCAGACATAGGGCTGGTTTCAAAGTTTGGAGCTTTTCTGATGCACATCTGTGGACCTGGGTACCTGAAGTCCTACGTGGTTTTCTTCACATGGACCTTAGAGACTAGAACAAAGACTGATGTAAAGTCAGGGCCAGGGGGGCACAGAAGGAGGATTCTGCACCCGTGGGTCAGGCTCCGTTGGTTGGTAGTTCACTCTTGTGATGTTCCTCAGGCTGTCACAGCGCCGTCATGGTGGCACTTCTCCTAAGCCCAGCTCTGTGCTTTGCTGGAGGTTGTCAACCACTCAGGGTCCAGCAGAGCTGACAGGATGGCTCCCTAGGGTCCTGGTGTGTCAGAAGGGAGCCGATGTACCCCCAGTGGGTTTTTGGTTGTGCGGCCCACTGGGCCGTCTCCCTGTGACTCCCAACATTCATGTGCTCTTTTCCACTTTTCACAGCCGGTTAAAAGTAAAGTCATGTGATCCTCACCGTCTTTCTAGGAAGTCTAGGGACTGTCATTATCCCGGCTTCACAGCCTTGCTGGGGCTCAGAGGGTGGTCACCCGCCCCAGGGCCCAGCTTATCTGAGAAGATGGCCTGTGTTAAGTTTATTTATTTATTTTGAGAGAGAAAGAGAGAGCAAGAGAGAGAGAGCAAGAGTGCACAGATGTGCACATGAACAGGGGAGGGGCAGAGACAGGGAGAGAGAGAATCCCAAGCAGGCTCTATACTGTCAGCACCAAGCCCAACGGGATCGATCTCACAAGCTGCGAGATCATGACCTGAGCTGAAATCAAGAGTCTGGACACTTAGCCGACTGAATCACCCAGGTGCCCCCTAGGGCCTGTGTTCTTTACAACTGCCCTGCTTCTATGTACTTAAAGCAGCAGTTTTCAAGCTCCTTTGTAGATGAGTGAAGTCATCTCTTCAAAATGGGATCAGTACCCAGAAAGGCAAGCAAATGCATTAGGAGAATGGGACCTGCTCTTCCTTATATTTCCCCTCCTGTTTCTAAGGGCGGTCCATGCAGCTGCATTTGGAAGGTGACATGTAAGCAAAGCAGCAAGGAGGTGAGGGAGGAAGCCGGGCATACACCCAGGGGAGCGTGTTCTCCGCCGAAGGGCAGCGGGGTGAGGACCTTAAGACGGGAGCGGGAGCGTGCTGGTCCTTGAGCAGAAGCAGCACAAGGCTTTGGAGCGCGGCGAGCAGGGACGCTGGCTACTCAGAGGTCAGAGGGCGGAGGCGGCCGGGTCACGTCCGACCTTCGCTGCAGTCTGACTTCTTCCGAGGCAGACTGAGGGGGATCTAGTTGGCCCGTGCTGGGTCAGGGGGTGCTTGTTGGGATCTAGATGTGTGCAAAGGGGCGGGGCAGAAGCGGAGGTCGAGCTGCCTGCAGGCCCAGCCCCATGGATGGGCCCTGATCTGAGAGTGGCCTGGACGTCCCCACGTCGCGCAGGCACTGGAGGTGCGCCGCCCCGGGAGGGATCTGCGACCCTGCATGAGGAGCCTTCCGAGCACCCCCAGGATGTGACAGGTGAGCGCCGCCTCCCAGCAGCGCTGCCGGCAGCCAGGTGCGAAGGTCTCCGAAGGGGACGCGGGGGCGCATCGCCGTGCGCACCGCTGCGTCTCGGGCCGCGGACAGAACTTGGGCTTTTCCTCCAGTGAAGCCGGGAATCCACGGAGGACTCGAGCCACTCCCGGTGAGGACCACACTGGCTGCCGTTTCGAGAAGCGGCCAAGGGACTGGTTAGCAGGTCGTGGCAGCCGTCCAGGTAAGGAGGCGGGCAGAGCCACCCGCAGGGACGAGCCCTCCAGGTGGGGAGAAGTGGTCCTTTATAGATGCCTCTGGAAGCCAGAGCCAGCAGAGCTTCCCGCCAGAGCCAGGAGTCAGAGGTGATTCTAAAGTGTTTGATCCCAGCTATTGGACGCCAGGTCAGAGTGGCCAGCTTACAGATGGTTTGTAAAGCTCATTCGTGGAGCAGGAGGGAGACAGACCAGACAAGGAGGGAGCCCCGGGGCTGGCCAACATTAAGAGCAAACGTAGGTGTGTTGGGGATTTTTTTGAGGTTGTGCCCCTCACCCACAAGGTTGTTAGTATCTGTTGACTCTTGTAACCACCCAGCTTCAAACATATCAGTCGAGTTCTGATTCCTCACAGGTGACTCGGAGCTTCTGGGACTGTTTTCGGTGTGGTGGCCACCATGGCCCCTCTGCTGAATGTTTGACCATCACTACTAAGCTATTTTTGGGTAGAATAGATAAAAGTGTGCTTCTTTTCAAAGACCGTGTGAGGACCAGGCCATATGGTTCCGCTCTTCCTAAGTGTCAATCTGTCAAATGCAACATTGTATACCCATTGTTTTATTCTGTTTATAGCGTTCAACTAGCAAATTCTAACACCCACCCACACACACTGTGTGCACGTCTGCTTTTATCTTTCTGCTTTAGGTTCTCACACTTGTCTAGATTCAATTTCATAATGATTTAATTTCAAAAGATGTTGACTGACGAAGACTTTTCCATCTTACAAGTTTATCTTATAGCTAGGAGTTGATTTGTTAACTTTAGTCCAAGTGAGTTTACTATGAATTTTGCCTTTACTCCGCTTTGTGTGTGTGTGTGTGTGTGTGTTCTTTTTTTGACAAGTTAAACTATGCTACTGAAAACCTAGTCCAATTCTTGCGGTAACTTTCCAGATTTCTAACACAACAAACACACTGTCAAGGTTTTAATAGAGCGTTATCACAGAATAGTTGTTACTTCACAGCAGACATACCAACTTGCTAATGATTCTCTGAAGCTTAAAATTTATGGGGGCCCTGGGGGGCTCATTTGGTTGAGTGTCTGAATTCAGCTCAGGTCATGATCTCGCAGTTCATGAGTTCAAGTCCCGAGTCGGGCTCTGTGCTGACAGCTCAGAGCCTGAAGCCTGCTTCAGATTCTGTGTCTCCCTCTCTCTCTGCCCCTCCCCACCTCATGCTCTGTCTCTCTCTCAAAAATAAATAAACACACAGGTACACACAGGTAAACACAAAAAGTTGCTGTGCCCCAGCCAGTATCATTTGACTTTAGGAAACTACATACTATATGAAAATCTCCTATTCTAGAATTTACTAATATATCCTATTTCATCTGTGCCAATTTTTGTCAACCAGAATTTTTAAAAATTTTGTTTTTATTCCATATTTATATTCCTTTTTTTGACAAAGAATTGTGGCGTTGGGTAACTTCCTAAAAGATTTGGAGTCCGTGGTATAAATTCATTATTGTGGAAGAAATGAGAAAGGAAATGTAACAGAATGTTCCTTTATTTCTTTATTTTTTTTGAATCCTTGGGTTCCAGGAGCATAATGTTCTCTGTAAGTATCTGGTCTTTATGGACAGAGACTGTTTCCAACTTGTTGTAAAGAGTACCATTGGTATATGGGCAGATAAATAATTTCTGAAGATCCTTTGGAAGTAAAATGTCCACTGAGTAGGCTTTTCATACAAGAAAAGATTTACATGTTCTAACTTTGAAAGCAAAGTGGGAACCTTGGGTTTTAGAAACAAAAGATTTGGAAAAACTTTTTAAATGTTTATTTTTGAGAGAGAGAGAGAGAGAGAGCACAAGAGAGCACGCAAGCAGGGGAAGGGTAGAGAGAGAGGGAGACACAGAATCTGAAGCAGGCTCCAGGCTTGACCTCATGAACCACGCGATCATGTCCTGAGCTGAAGCTGGTCGCATAACCAACTGAGCCACCCAGGTGCCCTAAAAAGAAAAGATTTAAAGTCAACCTTAAGTAGATCAGATAAGTTTATTGATACACTTAGAAGAAAATTAATATCCTGTGCCTCCTCTTTTGACTCCATACTAACTTAGTGTTCAGTGCATATGGACAAAAATAATTGTCAAATAATGTGCATTTTTTTCTCCATCAAATTATAAGGCAATAATAAGAAACAAAATCAGTCCTGGAACAGATATATAATTTCACAAAGTGTAGGGGGTTACAGGCAAAGCCAAATTTAAAACCAATAGACGTTTGTGAGTGTCTATGTGGATCTATTTCTTTAGGTCTTCTTTCTGGAGCCTGGAAATTGTTCACAAATGGTTTCCACATCCAGGTTTTGGTATTTTTGAGTTTGTGATGTAAATCCAGAATATTTACCAGTTTCAATGTCTGCTCTGCTTCCAGGCTCTGGACAAAGTGGAAGTCACTGCTCTGTATTCTTACGGGGCCGTATTAATGGGGTGAAAGTGGCCTTCATTAGCACCAGTGAGTGGTGTCACCCTATGAGTTCCTTTATGAAGAGTTCCCGGGCTGGACACTGGTGTGTCCTCAGACTGTGTGCAGCTGTGTAGGGTTTAGACTGCTGGGCACACATACCCCACCCCTGTCCGGTCCTCCCAGACGACCTTTGGCCTCGGTCATGAGCTGTGCTCTCATCGGGACAGCTAACCGGGCTCTGCTCTCCTAGTTTCCTTGTTTCCAAGGCAGTTGTCTTGCTGTGAAATCCAATCAAGTTTTAGAACTGGCACTCAAACATCAAGGAATTTAAAAGCATCATTAAACACGAAAACAGATGTCCAGGTCAATTTTGTGATAAATGACATTAAGAAAAAAAAATTGAAAAAGTACTGGCTGTCTGCTGCCAACCACTAACGCTTTACCATACCAAAGGATTTTGTTTGGTTTTCCAAACAGAAGCACAGCCAAATAAGATTAAAACAGTCCCTTAAAAAATATTTTAATAGCCAGCTGTTATTTCATAATGCCACAAATACAGGGCACAAGGCTTCTGAAAATTACTTATTTGGTAAATGTCACGTTTTGTAGTTTAGGGTTTGAAAAATTTCATATTTTCATTGTCCACGGTCTGTATATCTTTACTCTTCTTTGTTTTAAATTATGAGTCAGCCCCTTACCTTCACTGGATTTTTTTTTTTTTTTTTTGCTGCCATGATTTAATTTGGGTTTCTTATCTCTTTCTGTGTTTCCTTTGTTGGAAGAGTATAAATCATGATGGGAAAGGTTGTCTTTTTGTCACAAACCATCATAAATAACCCCAAAGAACAGGCCATAAAAATGTAAGAAATTCTTAGATTAAAAAACATGAGTAATGTTTTCTACCCACCTGGTGTTCAGAGGTAAAAGTACACTTTGCATCTAGTAAATTATTAACACTTTTTAACCAAGGATTTCCTCCTTCCTTAGGATCTCTGTGATTAATAGGTATTCAATTTAAGAATTAGAAAGATGTCAAACTTGATAAACACATTTCATAATTATGTATTAAAAAGAGGAATTAAGGAATAATTATAAGATGATAATTAGTTATAATGATTATACAGTTGTAATAAATTTATATAATAAGAATGGGCAGCTTTCTTGGGGTGGAGAGAGCAAAGAACTATAGGTATTGGCAACAGATTTCATATTTTTGAGAGAATTCAAGGAGGGTTAAAGGCAATTACAATAAGGCAAAGAAACTAATTTAGCTACCTTTTACTTCCTTTGGATTTTATTCTTTCTCTTCTAGGAAGCCATCTGATGGCTTTCCTCCCTCCCTCCCTCCCTTCCTTCCTTCCTTCCTTCCTTCCTTCCTTCCTTCCTTCCTTCCTTCCTTCCTTTGTTGAAAACCCACAACATGACAAGCAGGGGCTGTAGACACAGTGAATATGTAGATGGGCCATTCCTCCTGGAGACCTACAGTTGCGAATGAATGGGCAGACAGAGATCAGTGCCTGGGTCAGTGGAGTGGGGAACAGACTGTCTGATAGAAGAGAACCTTATCCACCACCAGGGAGTGAGTGAGGACTTGCTAGAGAAGTGGCCTGGATAATTGGGCAAAGGAGATGGGGGGGAGGGGGACGCACTCTGGGCAGAAGGAACATCACATGAGAAGCTTATGAGACAGTCAACAGTGACCCATTTTTACTCCCTGGAAAAAATTGTAGTTTCTATGGCCCCTTGCTGAAGGAAGTTCATTCGTGAAATACTGTTTTGTGCTTTATTTTAGATATTTTACATAGGGCATCTCACTGAATACCTTTTAATACCCTAGAGGCATTAGCCCAATTTACATATGAAGAAACTGAGGCTCGGTGGGGGTAAGCAACTTCTCCAAGGTGACACCTGTGGACAGGTTGAGATGGGAACCTGGTCCCTGTGGCACGAAAGCTAGTGCTTTGTATCCCTTTCCCCCTCAGCCCTGCAAGAAAATGCTGAATTTGAATTTTATTCTAGCTAATTCTGAGCAACCTAATTTACTGAATGTTGTCTTTATTTGCCTCCTGAGCACAAATTAGCTGTAGTGGAACACTACAGAGATGAACTCCCTTTCACGGTGTATCTTGAAGCGTATTAGAAATGTGTGCATATACCCAGCAAATACTTATTTTTTTCTTTGCAAGAAATATTGAACAGATATTAGATTAGTTAAAGATGTGTAGTGATATTCAAACAGCCAGTGTTGGGGTAAAGAAAGACCCCCTCGTACAAAGGTGGTGTGGAGGTGGAAGCAAAGCAGTTCTTTTCTTGAAAGATGGCTCAGGGAGAAGGAAGTGAAGGGGTGTTGGATGGCCTCGGGTGACTCTTCAGCAGAAAAGGCCAAGGGGGTGGGGCTGAACTTTAAAACCTCATCCGATCTGTCAGTGACGCTGGTGTTTACAGGCCCGTTACCAGGCGCTGACGCTCACATCAGCACAGAGGTAAGTCCCGGGGTGATGTGAGCACACCAGCTCCCAGAAACCGCCTCTCAGCAATCTTTCAAGGTGAGGGCAGCCTTGACTCAGGCAGTGTAGGCTTTTGAAGCCAAACGAGAGGGCAAAGTAACTCTGCCAGGGAGACTGGACGCTCACCAGCATCTCCGTGGCAAAGTGCTGGTCTCAGTGGAAACGGCCTGAGGTTCATCCGATGACAGGCACCTCCTTTCCAAGGGGTTGATGTTGCTGACTGAGCCTCAAACCCTGGCCGAAGGCCTGGATAGCGGGCGGATGTGAGCCCATGTGGTTCAGCGCTGCTGCCATGATGCCAGAGGGGGCAGCTCTTTGAGGCTGTCATGTGAGAGCAGGGCTCAGAGGACACTGCCGGTTGGCACTGAAGAGTGATGTGAGCCAGTGTAGTCACGGAATGTTCCAGGGCTGAGAGGAGGAAAAACGATGTGTCTCAAACCTCTGTGGGAGATGGCATCCCTGGGCTGTCACTTCAAAGGCAGGAAGGTAGGGATGGAAACTTCAGGGAGCAAACCTCAAGGTCAGAGAGGAAGGAGGAATCGCAGGGTACGTTGGTCTCTGATAGACTTTCTGTTGGATGTATTCCTGGTTGGTGTTTACACCGACCAGAATCTGACACCTGCTGACTGATGTCTCTGCTAAGCCCGTGACTGAACGGGGAGTCTGATAAGTGCAAGAAGTCGAAGCCAACATGTGAGGACATTTCAGCTCGGGTGCCGATATAACCCACCTCAGACAAAAACCTTGCTTTGATTCCGTCTCATTCTCCGAACCAGTAGGTGAAAACCTAAGGATTTGGATACCATTCCTCCAAAGCTTCTGGAATTACGGAAGATTGCCACTGGGAGGCCCCAGTGCTCTGTAAAATGAACGTTCCCTTCCAAATAAAGAACTGAAAATAAAAGAAACGATTTAAACAAGTGAATTGAATTATGAAAGATTATATGCAAATGCATCCGGAGCGGCAAGGGGTAAATACACAACAGTATAATGTGATAAATATGTGGCGCCGTCCTCCTTAATTAGCGATTGTTTAGATTCCACCCCTTGCCTCAGCACTGTGCACACGTATGGAACAAACTGCAAGAGAAGGGAAGGAAGGGCTGATTTTCAGGTCCTTGAATGCCGTACTGGTGTCCATCTGACTGTGTGTGTTCACGTCTATGTACTTGTGTGAAGGAGGCAGGAGGGGAGGGAGGAAGAGTAAGAGAATGGGGAGGGGTCGCTGAAAGAGACTGTCCTATAGCCGGAAGACGGATTTGGATTCTTGCAGCCCAAGAAGAGGAAATCTCTGGCCAGCCTTGCCAGATTTTGATTTCTTGTAATGCAGTCATTCTCAAACTTGAGCATGCATCAGAATCACCTGGAGAGGGTATTAGACACAACCTGCTGGACTCAGAGTTTCTGATTCAGTGGACCTGGAATGGGGCCCGAGAACTTGCATTTCTAGCAGGGTCCCAGGCGATGCTGATGCTTCTGTTCTGGGGACCCCACTTTGAGAACCACTGTTGTCATACATTGTACTCTCATGCTTGGTGTCGAGGGCATTTAGGCATATAAGGGAGATGCTTCCATCTAAGTGTTCTGTGTACTCCCCATTCAATTCATCTTTTGTATCTGATGGTTCATATCTGAAGATGCACCCTCTTCCTGGAATGATCGCTCTTCCCCACAAAACCTTCTAGGAACCCCTCTGGGGAAGTCCCTGGGCTCTTTTCTCTCCAAGTTGGGAGGACAGCTTTATTCAACATTGCAAATTGCGGGCTGACCTTTTTTGCTTGCACTTAATGTTCTTTTCTTTTCTTAAGTTTATTGATTTATTTTGAGGGTAGGGAGGAGCAGAGAGAGAGAGGATCCTGAGCGGTGGAATCCCCATGACTGTGTGATCACGTGATCATGACCCGAGCCAAAATCAAGAGCCAGATGCTTAACCGACTGAGCCACCCAGGAGCCCCGCACTTAATGCTCTTTTATTTTTATGCACCATTTCTGTCCATTTTGAGTCTAACACTTTAAACCTAGTTATAAATAGACTGTGAAGTAAAGAGGGAATGAGGAAAATGGTACAGAGACTATTTCACAGTCAAAGACTAAGGGGATGTTTCTTGAAATTCTAGCTTGGGGATTCTGAATATAAAGTGCTTGTAAGCTATTAAAGAACAGACAGTGACAATGTTTAATTTTATTACTACAGCATGTAATAGCTCTATATTCAGATGGGCTTTTAATTAAAAACTGTGTTGATGCTCCTATACCAGAGATTTGACTCCCAACCCTTATATAGTCTTTACAGGGGAAGTTCCAATATACACAAATGGTGGTAGCATTTGGGGCAGGAGTTGAGGTGGTACAAAGCAGTGTGTGATGGGGAGGCCGGAGTGGGGTAAGAGTAGCCAAGAAGAGTTTTATTTAAAAAAATTTTTAAATGTTTTTATTTATTTTTGAGAGAGAGAGAGAGTGCAAGCCAGGGAGGAGCAGAGAGAGAGGGAGACACAGAACCCGAAGCAGCTCCAGGCCCTGAGCTGTCAGCACAGAGCCCAATGCAGGGCTCGAACTCATGAACCATGAGATCATGACCTGAGCCGAAGTCAGGACGCTCAACTGACTGAGCTGCCCAGGTGCCCTGAGAAGAGTTGGTGACCTCATCATTGTAGAAGTAGACCTGGGCAAACCCCCCTTTTGTAAACTACCATCACCATTTGCTGGATAAGGTAGATGTTGGCTTTGGTGAGAATTTTTACCACAAGGGAATTACTCTGGCAGTACGGTATAGCATTTTTTTCTTTTTAAAAATTTGTGATGAATTAGAGCCATGTTCTTCCATGAAATTGGCATAGTAATACCACCCAGTAGACAGTGTCCATGAAGTAACTTGAAAAACTGAAAATCCTCATCATCACTGTAAAAAATAATTTTAAAATAAAAGCAAATTTCGAAGCAGGGGTGAAAGGAAGTATATTTTCTCTTTTCTAACATGAACACAGACTCATTGAGTTGAAATAGCCTGCTTAGAGCAATAATGTTCAACCTTAGCTGTGAATCAGAGCCCCTGTGAGGCTTTAGAGAAAAGCTGTTTCCCTGGCCCAGCATCAACCCACTGGATAAGAGCCCTCAGGGGCTGGGATGGGTGCATTTTGGTGTAGAAATCTGTATTTTGTTTAAAGCTCTCCCCCAAGATTCTGTTGATGGGCCATTTGGGGGGAATTATTGGTTTGGTGTATTGACTAATCATGCCCAGATTGTCCCTCTTTGCTCTGTCCCTCTTCATGGCTTTTGAGTTACTGAAACACTTATGAATTTCAAGTTTTCTCATTGCATGTAATAGGTAGATAGAGAATTTTCCACACAAAAGCCTCCAACTGTATTGAAACCAACCCCAGACATATCCTAAGATACATTTCCCCTGGAGCTCAGTCAATACAAATTAATTAATTGTTTTTGGATGAAGGAAAACACACTACCTCACCTCAGCACTAGAATATTAATTGATCTAATCAATAGAAATTGGAATATTGCCATGTTAAACACTAACTACATCCTTTGCTCAATGAGCCACAACACCACCATTTTCCAAAATCCCAAGTTCAGTCTCCCAGAACGGGGGTTATGCTTTTCACAAAGCTGTGGACAGGTGTTATATAGAAAGGAAGCCTCAGCAGAAAGTGAGATGTGTCAAGCTAAAGGGAAAAATCAAGAGTGACTGCACAGGTCCCAAGGGTGGGTCGTCTCCCAGGTTCTCTGTGCTTTCAGCAACATTTATTTTGACTCTGCAAAAGTAAGTTGGATGAGGGAAAAAAACAAACCTGACAACAATGCCTAACTTTATAAAAAAAATGCCATTACATAAAAGGGCATGTAATGTGTGAAGAGCACAAGAGAGAGAGACCTCTGTATTATTCCTTACGACTGCCTGTGAATCCACAATTATCTTAAGAAAAGATGTATGTTAAGATATATTTGTTTATACACGGGTGATGCACACAGAAGTTTTTGTCCTTTCCCTCACCTTCCACCTTCCTCTATATGTGGATATCTAGGATGCATGTGGAAAGTCTTCAAATAGTGTGGCGCTCAGACACAGGAGCATTGAGGGGCGTATGAGTTGTCTAATAATAACAGCTGCCTTATATTGAGTTCCTTGAGCCAGGGACTTTGCTAAGCTCTTTATATTCATTATCCCACTTAATCCTTACAACAATCTTGTAGCTAAATAGTATTATCCTATTTTACAGATGAGGAAATTAAAGTTTAGTGAGCTTAGGAGGCTTGCCTAGGTCACAACAGGCTACAAATGGAGGAGGGATTTGAACTTAAGTCAGACATTGAAGCCTATGTTTTCGGAGTTTTATCTACTACCCCACATGTAAGTAATGGGAATCATACCTACTGACATCAAATCAGATCAAGTGATGCCTATTGAACTCCTTTAGAAGAAACTATTGGTTCCAGAAATGATCAGAGTTCTCATGCAAAAAATTTTTTGAAATATATTAGAACTAACCAAATATATAAACTATTAGAAACCTGGAATTTCAAGCTATCTTGGAGATTAGGAGTCCAACCTCTTATTTAGTGCAAAATAGTCTTCTAAAGTATTGCTAACAGATGGTGAATGGAAATTTTTTTCAGGGAGGGGACGCCTATCTCTGACAAGGCAGTATATTCTAATTATAAGAAAGTATTTCCTTATATGGAGCTGAAATCTGCCTGCCTCCTTATATCCAACAAAAAAAAAGAAGCCTTTCTTAAACAAAACAAACCTTTTCTACAAAACCGTAATGAGAAGAATGGAAGACAGTCTGTCTTTTCTCAGGCTAAACATCTCTAGTCCTTTTCCAATTATTTGTCACTTGACATTACTTTGAGAATTTTGATTATATCCGTTGGACATACTCGAGTCACTCAATGCCTCCTTTTAAATTGTGGCCTCCTAGAGGCACCTGGGTGGCTCAGTACGTTAAGGGTCTAACCCTTGATTTTGGCTCAGGTCATGATCTCAGTCATGAGATGGAGCCCTGAGTTGGGCTCTGCACTGACAGCAAAGCCTGCTTGGGATTCTCTCTCCCACTCTCTCTGCCCCTCCCCTGTGTGCTCTCTCTCAAAATAAATAAACTTAAAAAAACCCAAAAACTGTGGTCCCCAAAACTTGAGGCAGTGCTGCAGAGGTGGTCTGACCAAGATGGAGAGCACTTTTTCTGAACATACTTAATATTTTACCCATGGAATACAGGCAGTGGCTGTACTTCACAGACATGGTAGGATGGAGAAATTATCCTTCTAGGAATCTGACCCTGGTCTGTGGGAAATACAGTGCTGGAATGCGTTGGTGTACATGCCTGGGTCCACCCAGGAGAGATGATGCCAGGGGTTTCCTGTGGAAATTCCTACCCTCTATAAACTCAAAGAATTATTTGCTTTGCAATATCAGAGTCCAGTGTTTCCCTTCTGGTAATTAATGAAATTACCCACACCCATGCAAGAGTTGAGTAATGGATAAGAAGGAGTGGTCATCATCCTGGAGGAGCTGGGAAATTGTAAGTACCGACCTGAACTTGGCTCCAAATGAAGGGTCAAAGAAGGATTTGATCTTTATATTTGATGTGAGGCATTTTTCCTATATATATAGATATATTTAGGAAATTTGAAAGCCACATTCAATATTTTCTGAAAACTATGTTTTCTTCAGAAAGCTAACGTCACAATAATAAACCTGCTTTGAGACTTTCCTTTTAGTTCTCTTTTTAAAAAAATGTTTATTTACTTATTTTGAGAGAATCAGAGAGAGTGGGGGAGGGATAGAAACAGGGGGAGAGGGAGGGAATCCCAAGCAGGCGCTGCACTGTCAGCACAGAGAGTGACGTGGGGCTCCATCTCACAAACTGAGATCATGACCTGAGTGAAATCAAGAGTTGGATGCTTAACTGACTGAGACACCCAGGCCCCCTGGGACTTGCCTTTTACAAAGAAATCCCGCTTACCATTCAACACAGACTGATTATTTCAAAATAGAATGGAGCCAGAGACCATATTGACCACTAGAGCTGGCATATTTTATGTCAACTTTTTATTTGAGTTGAATTTTCTATTGAATAGACGTGAATGATAATACTGGTGTAAAAAATGGCATGCTTTTCACTTAAAAAAGAAAAAAGAAGGATTAAGAACAAATTGGTATTCTTCAATCTCCAGGGTTAGTGGAAGAATATTAGTCTTATTATGGCTCTACTCGTTGGATTGTTCAACAACTACAGAGGCTTGCTTGGTTTTGAAAAACTGAGAGAGGGTTCTGATTCTCCGAGGGGCCTCAGCAGTGACTGGCTCTCCCAGGAGTCACGGAAGCCCTCGCCAGCATTCCCAGGGCGGTCTGTGTTCCATGTCCAGTTCTTACACGTCTCTCTCGTAGTTACATTTCTATTGACAAGGTAGTTTTCAAGCAGAGCATAGGTCCCCATGACGTCCCTGGGGAGAAACAAAGTAATTTTCTGACTTCAATTTCTTCTAGAGAAATTATCTGTCTTGTTGACCATCTTACCACACCATCTTATTTTAAACTATTTCAAGTCTTTCTTGGAAAATCTACTTAATTTTCTCAACAATGCTCAGCATCATCAATGGGAAAAGGCCAGCTAGGTGAAAAGTCTTAACAGATACAACTTCTCTCCTTTGTCTTGGTCAGGGTCTTCACACATGGCATTTTCTTTTTTTTATTAGGAGAGACGTTGGTACGTCAAAAGACCTCCACATTTTTTGTTTTCCTTTGATAGCAACTTAAAATTCTCTAGGTTTTTGTGCCTTATCATTTTGATGGGCTCCAGCTCTGTTATTGACTTAAAAAGACGCTCTGTTAGAATTCTTGTTTTTACTCACGGAAGAAATACATAAAGACACTAATAAGCTGGTCTGGAATTTTAATAGACAAGCAGCAACACAACCAGGTGGCTGTGATTCTGTGTCAGGTAATCCATTGTCTTGGGAGTTAGATCCTTAAAATGTTTCATGCAGGGCTCAGAAAGAGTAAATTGTTTGCCAGTAACAAATCCTGTCCAGGTAGAACTGAGTGGGGAGACGGCATCCACAGTCTTGTGTTAAAGAAGCTCTCTGCAGGCTGCCCAGTTTGGAACCTCTCATTTCTGTTTTCTTCAAAGTCTCTGTAAGAGAGCTCATCGGCAAAGCTCTTCTTGAATGTGAAAGCGAAGTACAAATGCCAGGTTCAGTTCATATGGGATTTAAATTCGCTCATGCTTCAGGTCATCTTTGGTATGTTTCAGAGAGTAAACTGGAGAGAAAAAAAGAACACAGCTTTGCAGAGGCAGAATAGATTATGAATAGTCGATTTGATTGCCTGTCCTGAGAGGAGTCACAAAGACCTGTGATAAGAAAAATTAAGCTCTTCACTGTGCGTCGTGGTAAAACAATTTAGTAGTTCAGCTTATGTGAATTACAAATTTAAGTCAACAAAAGAAAAGAGTGAAGATTTTCTTTGCAAACAGTGATTTACCCACACATATCCATTACTCAGTAAACTATAGATTTAGAAAACTGGACAAGGATATGTGAATTTGCATGAGGGCAGCGTGGATGAATTATAATGACTTTGAGAACCTTATTAAAATGTTTTCTGACTTTTCCTGTGTTTACATTTGTAACATGAACACTTTTAACACATGCTTTATCCTTAATTTCCTGGGATTGTGGAGAAAAGAAAGGGTAGGAGCAGAATGTAAAACCTTTGCTAGAACCAGTTAGGAAGTAGTAATAATTTTACTGTCTAGTTTTGATAAAGATTAAAAATCCAATGAAATAGCTTATTGTGCAAAATCATACTTACATGGCTTATAACTTTAAAAAGAAAAGCACCTCTTCCTTTTGGGATTGAGTAGAGCTCCTGCATCGTGGAGTACTTGTTCACTTCAGAATAAATTGAAAAATTTATCTGGTTTTGAGTATTTAAAATGCCTGAGGGGAAGCTTGGGAAAATGTGATTTTCAGGTGCATTTTGCAACAGGGAAGAGACTATTTGCATCACTGTGTCCATCCATCTGTCCGAGTGTTTGAAAGTGTGTGCTGTGCGTGCCAAAGGCAAAATGAATAATGAAAAGGTCTGGATCCCTGAAGGGGGGGGGGGGGGCGCAGAGCAGGCAAATGTCTGCAAGGCTGAGGGAGGGGCCACCATGGGCCAGGACCTGCTGCCTCCCTTGTCTGTTTCCTATGCACATAGAATATGGTTCACCTTTCCATCCGTGTTCACCTTACGCTGCTGTAGATTTCTGGGCTCCAACTTTAATAGGAAAACTAATGCACTTCCTTCTCAGATGAGATAAAACTGAGATTACATTTAAAATCAGGAGGCTCAGAGTGAATGAACATGGGGTTTTATCACTGAAACGTGTTCTTGTCCTTAACTCCAAATGTCGCATTTGCCTTCTTATGAACCATAGGAACGGAAAGCACAATGATGCCTTGCCTAAACTGTAGTATTTTAAGATAATGCTTCCCTTGATCTCTACGGGGCTCATCTGGGCTAACGTATTTTTTTGCTGGGTTTTTTTTTTTTTTTTTTTTTTTTTTGGCACTGATAGGAAACATGGCATTTGTTCATGCCTTTAAACATAGGGTAGTTCAACACAGTGATGGAAACTTTGAGACTTTTTTGAGGGCCAAGTGCTTCTTTTTTGGAGCTAAAAATAGAGATTTTGGTCTTCTTCCACAAAGCATTTCTTCAACCATCTCATCATCCCTCTGGAAACCTGAGTTCTCTTCAAGTCCATCTTCTCTCCTAACTTGTGGGACATTTAATCACCAACGTTCATCAATTTCACCTCCTAAATATTGTCCTTAAAAAAACTGAGCGAGTTGTTCTCCAGCTGATGTGATCAGGTCCCTTGCCTACTTAACTCTTCCGTGTGTGCTGGCGGCTTACAGTCCAAATGTGTTTCTGGGCGGCACGCAGGCCCCTGTCAGATTGCCCGTGCATGCTTCCCGAGCCTCCACCCAGTTCCTCTCCTTCTCCTCCTCTTCTGCCTCCTTGCTTCTCTACCCCGTTCTCTGTCCCTCCTGGATAAGTACCCACTCTTCCTAGGGTCCCCGGGATCTCTCACAGTCCACTGCTCACTCTTGTGCCTGCTCTCAGCCCAGAGCACTGTCCCCTTTTCCATCTTGGTTTTCTGCTTCCTCTCGAAAGACCCAGATCCAAGGTCCCTCCTGTATCAACTTCCCAGGACTGGGATCCCCTTCCCTCCATCTCCTGGTGCCACCCAGGACAGCTTACGTCACTTGCTTTGCCATTGTTTGTTTCCATCTCTAGTCTCTCAACTGCACCGGACGCTAAACTGAGGTAGAGTTGATGCTTTTCAGCTCTGTGTTCAAGTGCCTACCACAGGGTCTGCCACATTATAAGCATTGACGAATGTTTGTTGATTGAATAAACGAAAGAGTGTCACCTCTCTAGCTACTGTTACACGTTTTTCATTTTGCTCCAGGCACTTTAATTCTGGATTTTCGCCAAGAGCATCAATTTGGCTGAATGGAATGAAGTCAATTTGTTGCCATAAAATGTACTCCTTTATTAGGTCTTCGAGTGACCATCCCATTATTTATCCATTCTTTCATGTCTCAAACAGTATTGAACACTTCCTATTGTCTGGTGTTTTGTCGGTCTTTGAGAGTGGAACCATGCTCAGACCAGGCGCCTCATTAACTTCATTTTGGGTTGTGTCTAGGGAAGGAAAAGAAGTCTAAGCAGAACCGCTGTGGTTCCTTGCACGCTTCTGGAGTTTCACATTTGGGCTAATCTTTCAAGTCTAACGAATACTTGAGTGAGTTGAGGGTAGGGTGGGCTGACATGCCGATCTCGTTATACATGATCTTGATAGGTTCCTCTTGGGCTCAGGCACCTCTGCAAGGCTGAATTTTCCAGGTCAACCATAACTTGGTTCTTTTCTCCAAGTGAACGCTTCAAAGTCCAGATAAGAAGTATTTCCTAGGTAATTCAAAGGCGGAAAGTGAATAGTTTTTATGGGATTTCAGATTCATTCTTGGGAATGAAGACAGAAGGCCATTGACTTGTATGCCGATATTCTAGTTTACTTGTGACTTTGTTCATCAGATGCTCACCCCCCTTTCTCTGTTACTCTCTGCTCAGCCTTCAGAATAGTGCTGGCGTCGGAGTTAAGTAAACGGGAGGAGCAAGTTTTATAAAGTGGCAGGAAGCCAACATTCCTTTGCCGTCTGTTGTCTTGAAAGTGATGCCAAGTCATGTGGTGGCTACTTGAAGCAGAGGGAGAGATTATTAATTGTTCCCTGACAGTTCTCCCAAAGATTTCTCAAAGCGCTGACTGAAAGTAGCAATGGCAAAGGTATCCGAGTGGCAAACACAGAGGCATTTAGCAGAATTAATATTCTATAAAGAGAAGCTTGTGCACTGGCCTCGTTTCACTCATCCTCACCTCACCCCCCTCATGCTTCAGGAAGCAGGTGGGATGAATATACAGAGAGAAGGAAAGTTAAGACAAATGACGCCATCTCTTCCCAGCCACCGAGTGACCTGGGTGTGCACAGTAATGGGCATACGCAGTGTGGGCTCTGTGGTAAGGGCGAGGAAAATGCTGACCGAGCACTTGCTTTGATTGGATTTATAATATTATAGGAAGAAACCAAAAGCAAGAGGGAGGGACAGGAAGGAGTGAGGTAATATGGGGTGGAGAGGGGAGACCTATTTCTGGTGGTTCAGTGGCCATAACTCGGCAGCTTTGTTTTGCCCACTCGGTGAACTGACTTTCCCCAATACTCTTGTTTGGCAGCCTCAGAGAATGAATTCCTCCTTGATCCGGCTCCTAGGCAGGGCAGAGGTAGCAGGGACGGAGCAGCTTCACACAGAACCAGTAAGTGCACTTCCAGAGGCGCAGGGGTAATTCGTTCTGCCTGCTCACTCCATCACTGACCTTTCAGTTCGCCTGCTGCCCAGGGTACCAATTAGTGCTAATTGCTGCTGATGGTGGTGCACGATCCTATGGCAAGTCTCTGCTAAAAAGAGGGCTAAGACCCCTAACTCACTTCGTGTAGAGTGTGCCCACGAGACAAGGTACTTTGGGATAATAGAGCACCATGACTGGGCTGGGGAAAAGAAGATCATTACCAAGAGCACAGTGGTTTTCAACAGGCCTGTCTCATTACAGTACACTAACAGCTACTGAAATCACACTTTAATTAATTTTGCTACTTCTTATCCAGATCTTACTTTGATGTGGAAGGACCCAAAAGTACCCCCAAAGTAAGAGTCAATCTAATTACGTCTGTGGTAAAAATTCAGGGCTTCCACTCCGCCTAGCAAAAGCAGCAGGAGATCTTTACGCCCAGCGAAATGAATGTTTAACAGACTTGCTAGAATGTGTCAAAGTTTCTTGAATAAAGTTGAGTGAGTAAGCATTGCTTTTAAGATCTTGCAATGTGATGGATAAGAAAATATCAGTGTAGCAAAGTAGGTCTCCTTATATCAATCACTGCAATTAGCCGTGTTACTGCAGTGGGAACTCCTCTCAAAGGCTGATGGTGGCCTGGATGTCATATTTTTAAATTAATATAAAAGGAGCTGCTTTGTATTAGCCACGAAAAACTTGAGAGCTTTCAGATTTGACCATCATACTGCTGTAAAAGGCAGTTTATTTTATCTATCTATCTATTTATCTACACACATGCACGGGTGCGCGCGCGTGCGCGCGCGCACACACACACACACACACACACACACACACAGCCAGAGTATGCTTCAACAATTGCCAACTGCTAGTTATAAATAGCTTTCCCATTTGAAACAAAGCCTCATCTTTCAAATTGCTACTTTCTTAAGCAAAGAAAAAAAATGGTGAACTTCTTTCAGCACATACCAGCTGTTCCAGATGTTATGATTACACATCTAGGACCACATTCTGCACTAAAAATATATACAGGAGATTGACTTCCAATCTCTTTAGTAAAGTAACATCAGAAATTATGATACTCCATAGTTATGTTCTACAAGTATTTGTTAGTGGTTTGTAAGGTGAAGGATACTCACATTTTCCATGAAACCTATTAATAATAAATATCACTAATAATAGGGGCGCCTGGGTGGCTTAGTCGGTTAAGCGTCCGACTTTCGCTTGGGTCATGATCTCGCGGTTCGTGGGTTCGAGCCCCGCGTCGGGCTCTGTGCTGACTGCCAGCTCAGAGCCTGGAGCCTGTTTCAGTCTGTGACTCCCTCTCTCTCTGACCCTCCCCTGCTCACGCTGTCTCTCTCTATCTCTCCTAGAAATTAAAAAAAAAAATTAAAAATAAAAAATATATCACTAATAATATTATAAGCTAGTCTATTAATTTAATTCAGACTTTGTTTTTACTTACAATGACAAAGAATAAGAGATCCTGTTGATATTTTATTTGTAAAAGCAAAAGAAATTACTAAACTGAGTAATAGATGCTTTTAGAGTGGGACTGGAAAGAATTTGATTACAGACTGAGAAGTTAGAAGACTTGAGGGTTTCCTGGGAAGAGCAGGTCATCTTCAGTGGTTACAGGCTCGAGCAGTTCCTATATTGGCCACCAGGTGGCAACATAAGACCAGCGCTTTCTATATAGACCCCTGATGCTAGCGTGCTCTGTGCTGGTGGCAATAGCAGGTGCTGGGCAGATTGGGGATCAGGCAGAAAGTATGCAAGTGTCCTGCTTTTGTTTTCACTGCATCTCCTCG
Source organism: Hyaena hyaena (assembly GCF_003009895.1). Taxonomy (NCBI): domain Eukaryota; kingdom Metazoa; phylum Chordata; class Mammalia; order Carnivora; family Hyaenidae; genus Hyaena; species Hyaena hyaena. The sequence continues at coordinate 548,654 of NW_024081174.1, forward strand.
AAACAGTTCATCTGAGACATCAATCAGCCAGTGTGATGTTTTAAGATTGGACATTTTCTTGCTCAAAACTCTCCAGTGGCTTCCCAGTACCAGTAGAATAAACTCCAGACTCCTAACCTGGTTTACGAAGGCCTACAAGATACATCCCCGACCTTACCAGTCCCATAATCTGACCACATTCTAGACGCTCTAGCTTCTGCGCTTTTTGAAAGAACAAAACCTGCTCCCTAAGAACCTTTGCAGCCATTGTCCTATTTGCCTGGATGCTCTTGTTTCTGTCTTTGAACAGCTGGCTCCCTCTTCTCAAATCTCAGCTCAGTTACTGTAGAGTAAGTCCGTCCAATCTAAAGTATTAACACAACGACTATCCAAAATGCATCCATTTAGTTTGATTCTGACTAAGCCTTAATCTATTTCTTCTCTTCCTCCCTCTCTGCTCCCTTCTTTCCTTCTTTATCTGGTGGATGATCTATTTATTGTAGGTCCCTCTCCAGGAATGTACACCCTGTAAGAGCGGGAACTCTGTGTCATTCGTTGCCATTTATCTCATCTTTAGAACAGTGGCTATTCTTGTATAGAGAATGAATGAATGGCTGTTTGAGATATTTATAAGCTGGACATTTATAGCCCAAGGAGTACTAGCATTTGGACAACTCCTTAGGATAAAATTTATCATAACCGACTTAACTTTCAGTTTTTTTAATCTACATTTTTAAATTTTAAAGTTTTTTTTTCCATCTACATTTTGTATTTTTTTAAATAAAATATTTCCTGGGCGGACCTTGTGGTAGTGGGGAAAATCCAGAGCGGAATGCTGGGAACAGAAGTTATGTTTTTGGAGCTGAGATTGTTATATACATATTCTTTCATTTGCTACTTGCAACACTACTGTGGGACAGGTGCTTTACTCCTTAATTGCATTTTTCAGACTAGGAAACTAAATTTGGTTCACAAAACCAGTAAGTCCTGAGGAGTGAGCAAAGAAGACAAACAGTGGGCTTAGACTCCATGCACACCACGGAAGTGTAGAAGTAGCAGAGAGCAACGACACAAAAGTTAAAGGCAGAAAACAAACGATCAGAATGAGAGCAAGACTCTCACAATAGTCTGGAAATATTTGACAAAGAAACAAATAGAATTTCTAGAAATGAAAGAATATAGTCATCAAAATTCTCAGCAGGTAAGATAAAGTGCAATAGAGCTAAAGACAAGTAGTGATCAGATGAAGAGAGAATTAGTGAACTAGGAGTCTGATCTACCGGAATTATCCAGGATATAGCACAGAAAGGGTAGGAGGCAGAAGTATGTTAAAGGGAAGTTTAGAGATGTGAAGGATAGAATTGGAAGGTCCAGCTAATTTCTAGTAGAAGTTCCAGAGTGAAAGAAGAGAAACAGGGGCAGAAGAAGATTCTTGACGATTTGATGACTGCAACTCTGGAAAATTGACTAAAGACATGTATCTTCAGATTAGGAAATTCAGTGTGTCCCAAGCTGAATAAATAAAACGAATCCACACTGAAACATATCCTGATGAAATTTCAAAACACCGAAGGCAAACAGATCTTAAAAGCAACCAGAGAAAAACTATTGCTCAACTAAAAAAGAATAACTGGTAAGCTGATGGGAGACTCATTATCAGCAGAAATAGATGCAAGAATATAATGGAATGATATTTTCAAAGTTCCAAGGGAAAATAATGGCTAGCAAAAGCTCTGTATCAGTTAAACTATATCTCAAGGGGCAGGGCAAAATAAAGACATTTAGAAGTAAAGAAAGACAGAGTCGTTTACCACCAACAAAACTCTTGATGAAAAACATTGGCATTAATTTACTCCAGGAAGAAGGAAATGGAAGCCAGAAGGAAGGAGTGAGGAGTGTAAGAATGATGAGCATGTGGGTAAAGGTGCATAAGCAACAAGAATGGGAATGAATTGGGGCGCCTGGGTGGCTTAGTTGGTTGAGCATCCGACTTTCGCTTAGGTCATGATCTCGCAGTTTGTGGGTTCAAGCCCCGCGTCGGGCTCTGTGCTGACTGCCAGCTCAGAGCCTGGAGCCTGTTTCAGTCTGTGACTCCCTCTCTCTGTGACCCTCCCCTGCTCACACTGTCTCTCTCTCTCTCTCTCTCTCCTAGAAATAAATAAAAATATTAAAAAAAAAATTAAAAAAAAAAAAGAATGGGAATGAATTTGAAGGGTAGTAAAATCAGGATGGAATGAAACTACTACACAATTGTGATATAAAAGGTGGAGAGGGAGTATCTGGACTTAAATCATTCCAAGGTTGTCTAACGTTGGAGACCTTGATTATCTTTGGCCCTTAAATATGCTTTTGACTACATGGAGGTAACGTATAAGCCCTGAAATTTCAAAATGATTTCTTCTGAAGCGATAACTCAGCGTGCTGGACTTCTTCCATCTGGGGATATTGCTGCCTTTAGCACGTGGCTTCTCTGCACACCGAAAAAGGGAAGGAGGGTGGAATGTCACACAGGAGGAGTATGGTGAGGCTTGGAAGTGGGCTACGCCCCCTTCTGCCCTTACTCTACATACCTTTCCTGTTAGCTCAGTTAACTGCCCTATTTCTGTGTACCCAGAGGCAGGGAAAGCTTTTCAAAATACTAAAACACGAAACTGCAAAAGAGTAGAAATAGAACTTGTAAGTTCCAAGGAGAGGAGAGAAGAAGAAGAAATAAAACTTGATGAAGACAATAAAAAGGCTGGAAAGGAGGAAAAAGTGTAGGAAAAAAGCAGAAAAGAAAGCATACAGTAAGGTGGCCGAAGTAAGCACAATAAATATAATTGCATTAAACTGACCACTTTTTATCCAGGGATTATTGGACTGGATTAAACATTCTTTACAGTCAAAAGGCAAAAATAAAAACACCAAGCCAGCTGTATATAAATTACGAGGGTCATGTCTAAATATAAGGTCACAGCAATTGGAAATGAAAGGGTAGAGAAAGATATACCAGCTAAATAGTAACAGAAAAAAGCTAGTTTAACTGTATTAATAGCGAGAGACATGGGCCTTAAGGCAAAAAGCATTGTTAAGGCTAAAGAGGATTAGAACATTTTGACAAAAGGAATAATTCAGGAGGAAAATATGAGAACCTAACAATTCGAAACTTGTAAATCACCTAATAATGCAGCTTATATTTAGACTGCAAAGACTGACATAATTACAAGGCAAAAGTGACAAATCCACCATCATAGTGGGAGATTTGTAGCACACTCCTGTCCGTAATTGGTACATCATGCAAAATAAAAGTGGGTAAGTTTGTAGCAACAAGCTAAAAAGCTTGATCTAATTCCCAAGCTCCCATTATAAAGAGCTCGCATCAGGGACAATTCTGCCATCATTTCTCCAAGAGACGGACGTGGTGTAGACATAAACAGTATCCCTGAACTGTGGAGGACAGAACAGGGGTTCAAGTAATAGGATTTGGTACTTACTGAGTAGGCACGCTGGAGGGAGGACATGGGGTCGGAAGGATAGAAAGCAGCCATCGCCTGACCTAGTGGCTCAGTCATTTGAGCATCCAACTTCGGTTTAGGTCATAATCTTATGGTTTCTGAGTTCGAGCTTCGAGCCCTGTGTCAGCGCAGAGCCTGCTTCAGATCCCCTGTCCACCTCTCTCCCCTGCTCACATGAGCTCTCTCTCTCTCTCTCAAAAATAAATAAACGTTACCAAAAACCAAAAACCAAAACCTACCCAGGTGGACAGGGCACTGTGAATGGTGACAACAGAAAGCAGCAAGGGGGATGTTTGGGCAGAGGGGAGGGCATGAGTTCTGCTGGGGTCTCTTGAGTGGATGGTGCGTTTCTGGCAGAAAGCTGAATGTCAGCTCTCATGCTTGTTTTCCTTTGAGTAATATTCTGGCATCCCTGGCATTCCGCATATGACACTGCTGATTCGCCTGGGTTTGATAGACATTTGTTAGTAGAACTGCTACTTGATCAGTCAGATAGTATGTAGGGGGCTTATGTGGAACCAGCAGATTTCATTAGGCACAGTTTACTATTAATTGATTCGAGCACTTCAGTAGGTATTGATCCTGAAAGGTGATCTATATATTTAATCGGACATAATAATAACAGCCGTCATTTGTAAGCATTGAGAGCATATGAACTTTTCTACATATGCTCTCTATTATGATTTTCACAGCAACAAGAGGAGGTAGATAGGATAGGGTTGTTTTTACACCCATTTTACAGATGAAGAAACTGAAGATCAAGTCACAGGACTGTATTCTCTGACCTTGAAGCCTCCTGCTGGTTTTACAATTCAGCCTTCGCAGAATGGCCTATAGATTAGAAAGGTTGACATGAGAGAATAGCCACATTCTGTTTCTCTTTGGTGCTCAGTGCAAAGGGCTGTGCATCTTATCTCTCGTGCTTGGCTTGGAGTTTTATGGGCTCTATTTCCATGGGAAGATTTTGAGCCTCGAGCCTATGAATTCATGTAAACATATGCTTGCTTTCTATCCACCTATTTTCTATGTCTTTTTACTTTTTTTCCTCCTCCCACTGCGTCTTCCCATACTGTATTGGATGCAAAGATAAAAAAAGACTATAATTCCTGAATGGATTCTGTTTGGATTGAACTCTGAGCAGCAGTGCCTATGTGCGATTTTTTGGAGAGAGGGGCTACAATTTTTGCTTATTCTCAGAAGAGTTCAATTCTCCCAAAATTAAGAACAACTGTAGAGAGAGAAGAAAATAGGAGAAAAATGGACTAAGTTTCTGTATGATCAACCAGAGGGATAATGTCCCCAATATTCTATATTATTTTTTATACCTCTGGAATAAAATACAGATTGTACAAATCAAGCTTCCAAAGGATGAAAGTAATTATAGTATTCCTTACATTTGTTAATTTCTTTATAGTTTTAAAATGTCATATACCTCCACTGAAACAAACAAACACAGGTGGTTAAGAAGACTTTGACATAGATTCTTTTCTCTTTATGCCTCTAGGCCTCAATACTTTCTCTTCCCTCTGTTTGAGATTTTCACCTCTTATATTCTACTTGCCGAACTCATTCTTATGCTCAAGACTGATATCAAATGTTCCTTCTCTGGGAAGATGGCTCTTAGCTCACCGCTAGTCAGATGTAATCACTTTCCAGTCCTTCTACCCAGGCTGTGTTTTCCTTGAGAACCAGCGCCACATCTTTACATCTAAAAAAAAAGAAAAAAAAAAAAGAAAACCCTCTGTAGCACCTAGCATGATGTCTAGCACAAGAGGAAGTTAATGTGTTTGATTTTTTTCCGGTTGTTTATGAGCAAATATCAGCAGTAATGTATGTAATACTTAAAAGTCTTTTCACTCAAAGATTTCTGAAAATGCACACATGGGAAATGAGTGAATGGTTGAAAGGAGGAATGTGAGCTTCGTGTCCTAGAGATCAGCTATGTGGTAACTGATGGGGACCCTGACATGTGCTCTTGGTGTGCAGTTCTGGAAAACTGTAGCCTACCTAGCCATTCTTCCTCTGGCTTCAGAGAGGGGTGGTGGACAAAGTAGGTAAGGACTAGACCATAGAAGACTAGACTTGCCATGCTGAGGATTTGGATTTTGTGAGGACGTCCATGGGAAGCCATGAAGGGGTTTTAGAGGGAATTGACATCACTAGATTTGCACTTAGAGCCCCCCTTGCACAGGCTTCAGAAAAAAGGATAGCGTGGGGTGTGGGTAGAATGGGGACAGTGAAACTAGACAGGACACGAGGGAGTGTTCCAGAAGAGACATGACAAGGGCTGCTCCCAACGTGGTGGGAGCAAGAATACAAAAGAGGGAGTGGAAAGAGATAGGAAAGAGGAAGATGCAGCAGTGCTGGGGATCTGGCTAAGTGAAGAGTCAACACCAAGGATTCATCACTTTGGGACTGTGTTCTAGATGAAGGGGAAGCCACTTTCCAAGATAAGGAGTGTGTCCAGAGGAAATAGTGAGCTTGAATGTGAAGCTGGCAATAAGGAATTCAGGTACAATGCACTCATTCATTCAGTGAATATTTACTGAGTGCCTATTAGGTGCCTGGCATGGATCCAGTCACCAGAGGTAAAGATTAAAACACAGAAGAAAAATCCATCTTCTCATTGACTTTATATTCTAGTGTGAGGAGCCCATAATCAGCCAATACAACAAATAAATAAATGAGTGTTCTAAAAAATAGAGCAGTGTCAGGGGCTTTGGGGTTCTGGGCAAGAATGGTGTGTGGCTCTGTTTTAAATAGAGTGGCCAGGAGAGACCCCCCTGAGAAGGTGACAGTTGGGAAGATGTGGGGTGATTGAGCCACAAGTGTGTCTGCATTCCTGGCAGAGGGAACAGCCAGGGCAAAGGTCCTAAGGAAAGACTGTTCCAGGAGTTTTGAAGGAATAGCAGCCAGTGGGACTGGAGTGGAGTGAGCAAGGGGGAGCGTCATAGGGATGGCTGTGAAGGCGTTAGGAAGGGAGCAGGTCTGAGGGGCACCATAATGCCATTGAGGACTTTGGGGTTTTTTGGTGGGTGAAAGAGAGAGCCATTGGAGGGTTTGGGGCAGAAGATGAATATAGTTCAGCTCAGTGATTTCAGAGGCTCCCCAGGCAGCTGTGTTGAGAGCAGATGCATGAGCATGGGCGGATGAGGGGAGACACTTCCATGAGTCATGCAAGGTTGAGGGGGACAGCAGTGATAATGTGAGACGTGCCTTGATAGACGTTACTGCAGGCTTGGATCAGAGCCGTGCTATGGTGAGTGGTGTTATACTAATCCTAGTCAAATGTGGCCTGAAACTAAGATTCAGGAATGTTCTAGAAATGCTTCTCTAAAAGTATTAATAATGGGGAATAATTTGGGAGGCTTTTGGATAATGACAATGCATAAACTCCACTTAGACTAAAATCTTGCTTTGTTTTACATGAGACTTCTTTCTATAAAAAACTACTACTGAGTCATTATACATGTTAGACATTTGGTCATTTTGGCTGTATTTCATAGGATATGTGGAAGGGATCCTTCCTGGATTTGGTCTAGAAGTATCCTATCTGAGTAATTTATTAGAAAATTTTGAAGGAGTTTAGATGCTAAAGGACAACATTTGGACTTTTAAAAAGTTCTGGGCAATGTTTTATACACAAAGCTATTAAAAATAGAAGTATGTTGGGTACGACATTGTTTACAAAATAGAAGAATAGGAGAAATGAGTTTTTGTCTGGACTGAGAAATCTAAACAGTAAGATTCTCAGTAATTTCTAGAAGTTTATAGTAAGGGTCACTTTCCAGAACAGCACATGGGTCATATGCTACAGAGATCATTACCCCACAAGCTGGTATCTGTGTTTAATATTTAATACCTTAAAGTCTGAGATAAATTATTTTGTGGTTGATAATTTTGCAGTTTGACCCAAGAGATGTAAAAATGCGTGGATGTAAGTCTCTGAGGTTAAACATTCAGACACACCAAGAAGTTCCTACAGGGGCAACTCACGGACCAGCTTCACATTCAAGCTCACTATTTCCTCTGGACACACTGCTTATCTTGGAAAGTGGCTTCCCCTTCATCTAGAACACAGTCCCAAAGTGATGAATCCTTGGGGTTGACTCTTCACTTAGCCAGATCCCCAGCACTGCTGCATCTTCCTCTTTCCTATCTCTTTCCACTCCCTCTTTTGTATTCTTGCTCCCACCACGTTGGGAGCAGCCCTTGTCATGTCTCTTCTGGAACACTCCCTCGTGTCCTGTCTAGTTTCACTGTCCCCATTCTACCCACACCCCACGCTAACCTAAATTCTGAAGCCAGTGCAAGGGGGGCTCTAAGTGCAAATCTAGTGATGTCAATTCCCTCTAAAACCCCTTCATGGCTTCCCATGGACGTCCTCACAAAATCCAAATCCTCAGCATGGCAAGCCGAGTCTTCTATGGTCCAGTCCTTACCTACTTTGTCCACCACCCCTCTCTTAGCACTTCCCTCTTTGAGTTCCATGCTCTCTTCAGCTGGAATATCTCTAGTTCCCTGTGTGTCTCCAACATATTCACAGTGCTGTGCCTTTATACCCGCTGCTGCTTTCACACAGTGTCCACTGACATGCCCTCTCAGTCCCCGCGCATCCTCAGCGTGGCTGTCTTCGAGTCACTGTCTCCAGGAAAGTCTGTCCTGACTCCACTTTTAAATTAAATGTCATTTCTGTGTGCTTCTATAGCATTTTGTGTTTATTGCACTTATCACAAGAGATTGTTTTGCTACTATTGAGAATATTAAAAAAATTCCCTTGATATTCTTGAACTTTTATAGTCTCTGGTATAGATGACATACTCATTGACTGTTTAATGAAAGAACAAACTCAGACCTTCCATTGTACATTCCTGGGTATCACTGTCAGACACACCTGTATTACACGGGTCAGGTCAGACACATCTGTCTTTTTAAGATGTGGGGCTGGGCTTACTTGTGGAAAGCTGTTGTTGTGTTGTGGTATTCTGTATAGATGGGTGAACACAACAAAGTCCCTCAGTAACTATATTATCCTGTATTGCCTCTGTTAACAATTCCGTTTTTCCTTTTTTTTTTTTTTGCCTTTTCCCCTCCTCATTTAGAATGTAAATATTTTTCTTTTTTTAGAATGTAAATATTTTACAAAACTGACAATGACAAAAAAAAATTCACATTTGTTTATAGTAATGAAATGAGATTGACCTGGATTTAGACATAAAGAATACCGGGGCGCCTGGGTGGCTTAGTCGGTTAAGCGTCCGACTTTCGCTTAGGTCATGATCTCGCGGTTCGTGGGTTCGAGCCCCGCGTCGGGCTCTGTGCTGACTGCCAGCTCAGAGCCTGGGGCCTGTTTCAGTCTGTGACTCCCTCTCTCTCCGACCCTCCCCTGCTCACGCTGTCTCTCTCTCTCTCTCTAGAAATAAATAAAAAACATTAAAAAAAAAAGACATAAAGAATACCTGAGAGCCAGCATTCTGAGTTTTTCTTTAGTGACCCAATTTAAACCACTTTGAAAGAAGAGAGGTAAAGAAGTCTCATTTTCATTCTGTCTCTTTGCAGATCATTACAGAGTTTCTGGGTCTTGGTACTCAGTATCACTGCCATAAAGACATTTTGAGATTTAACTTCATTCATGTTTCTATCACCAGATACCATGGAGATGACCTGTACATGTGCTGTCTTCTAGAGTGAACTGGCCTATAGCCCTCTCACTAATGTATGATGGGAGAAATCAGGCATGCTTTATTTGATGGCTTCCTTTTTCCTTCCATTGCTCCTGATGTGTTTCAGAACCTCTCCCCTTATTTTTTTTTTATTTTCCAAGAATGTTTATTTATCTATTTTTAAAGAGAGAACATGAGTGTGTGTAAGTGTTGGTGGGGAGGGGCAGAAAGAGTGGGAGAGAGAGAATCCCAAGCAGCCACAGAGCCTCATGTGGGGCTCAGTCTCATGAACCATGAGGTCATGACCTGAGCTGAAATCAAGAGTCTGATGCTTAACTGACTGAGCACCCCAGGCACCCTGAGCGTCACCACTTTATGCCTGATGGCTACAAGCCGTCTCTGACTTCCTTAGGTGACAGCATCCCTATGAAAAGGTGGGTCAGGGCCACTGTGGCCACTGCGCTGGAGAGACAAGCTGAGGTCAAGCAAGCTGATGGCGGCACAAGTCTTGTTGGAGAGAGGGAATGAAGCCATGCCGGGAAAGAGACCTGCAGGTCTGACCTGGTGTTAGGCCACATTGCGGACCCAAAGCTTGATAGGCAGGTGGGAGAAAACTTTGATAGGGCTGGGAACAGCATGAAGAATATGTAGAAAGATTAGAAGCTTTGATAAGGAGCCTCTGAAAACTGAGGTCTTTCATCCAGGGCAATTCAGATCTATTCAGCTGGCCCTGTCCCAGGTGGAGACTTACTGATCTTAAAGCTGTCTTATCTGCTAAGGAGAATCCAGTTCCCTTAAAAGGAAAGGCTTCTCCTTATCTCTCTGTGTGTCTGTGGTGAGTGAATAGGAGGGGAGGAGCTCAGAACTGGACTTGGAATTCTCCGAGGGGTGTTGTCCCAGCAGATGTCACTGGATTAGCTCTGGGAATTGGGGAGAAGGTGAGACTGGATGAAGGAGGCTGTTTATCTTTCTTCTGTTGGGTTTCTCCCTCTGAGATCAAGTCACCATATGGAGCTAAAGGGAGAGACGTATTGATCCTTCCCAATTTCCAGTTTTCCACAACTCCTCTTGTGCCTCCAAATCTCTCCTGCATATAATCGTCAGATAGACTTTCCTGAAATGTGGTTTTCACCATCTCAAAAGCCTTTAATGACTTCTCATTTTTGTGTGATAGATGCCAACCCACTTAGGCTGATATTTAAGATCTGGCCCCAACCGATCTCATTATCCCCAACACAGATGTGGCCTCCAGAGAAGCAGGGGTCCTCACCGTTCCTTGAATATTGCACAGCCGTTCCTGTATTTATGACTTGTGCATTTTGCTATCATCCACTTAAAACGCCTTCCTTCACCCCCCTGAACCTACACAAAACTCTAAAATAGCTCCTATGGAACCCTACCTGATCCATACCGTCTTCTCTGATCACTCTTCACCTCTCTCCAACCAGTGGGGTTCCTGGATTTCTTTCCATAAAATCTAACTGGGTTTGGTGATTTCTGGTGAGAGAGAGTGAGTGGAAAGAAAGCCAAATATGAAAGACCAGTGTAGAAGAACTATAGTTTCCAGAAGTAAGCTGTCTAATCTTCCTCCGAGAAATGCAGCTTTTGCTTTGGCCTTTCGGCTATCAGATGTCTCCCTCTGTCAACATGGAGCTTGTTCAAGATTCACAGGGGATATTTTTGCACCATTGACTTTGAACCAACTTCAGGAGCTCATGTGGTAGGCCATCCTCAGGGCACATTTAATGTGTTGAATCTAGGACATTCTCAGTGACTTGTGGCTATCAGTTTTCATGCTAAGTATGCAGACACTACTTACGTAATTCTGGCCTCAAAGGTGTTTCCAGGACACTTGACTATCAGTGGAAAGGCACAGATGAGAGCAGGATAACTAGAGAAAAATCTGGACAATCCATACTTCAAACTCTGAAGTTGCTAGCTTGAGAAAGACCCAAGATAGAGGGTCTCAGGGGTGTGGGCCAGGATAGTGGGTTGATTCTTCGGTATACAATCCTCATAAAAACACAAAGATATAATTTATGTTCCTAGGCATGTTTGCAATGTACACTCTATAAATGCATATCTAATATATGAATAATGGGAATCGACTAACTTTCCAAAGTGTTGAGACAGATGGACTTTGTCTAGAGGGGTCAGAAGCGTCCAAGTAGTTGTGAAGGCCCTGTATAAATGCTTACCTTAATGCAGCAAATGTTCCGTGAGTAATACCTTCCTGCAGAGTTACATCAAATGGAAATCGAGCTGCATGTTTTCTTAGCATCTTAGGCCACAATACCCTGTGTATTTAACTCAAAACTCTTTAAGCTATAATGGAGCATCCTTAATGGATCATTTGGCATATGTGGTGATGCTTACATGAAACAAACTCCTAAAAAATTTAAACTAAACCTTTTACAAATTCCCACTAGGGAGCACAGTTGTATTGAAAGGTAATATAATTTGTGACATCAGAAGACTTTTGTTAGTCTCTTTTAGGAAGCATTCTTTTTGCTATTTCCCTGACCTCATTTTCTTTTCTTATTTTTTTAAAGAAAATTTATTATTTAATTAAATGAAACATTTTCAGATGCATTTATTCTTCCAAAAATCCCGTAGGAAGGTAATAGACGCCCATGGTTTCCATCCAGCCCAAGTTACATACAAATTATATTTTATCCAGGTTTTCTCACCCCTTATTTTTATACATAAAGTTATATTTAGGCAAGAGTAATGGTGTGGTGGGGGAGACATATGCAGAATATTTAAAGTAATTTGTACTTTAAGGAAATGTTCAGTGGCTGAGTTGTAAACATTTAGAAGAGATTTTTATTCTAAAACTGTTAAATACAATAATTAGTTTTTAATAGACTCTGGTCTTTCATTAGTATGACTGAATTTCAAAGTCAGCATTTCGTGTTACATACATGTATACATGCAATTATTTTATTATGGCAAAATTGGTCATGTTCTTTTTACATTATTTTGAGTAGAGGTCAGTCGTTTGCAACACAAATCTAAAAGAAGTTAGCAAGCAAATCGCCCCACATGACTCTGTATTTCTGTTTGTATGGATGAGGTTTGATGAACCCCATGCCACACAGGCTTAAGGTGAAGACAAAGTGCAACCCAGAGTGTTCCTGTAAAAATTTTAATGATCCATTTAGGTGATTGTAGCTGCAATTATAAGGAATATTGGAGTTCATTTTTCATTTGCTCATATATATACAGCAATTTATTTTATATACAATCTGGACACATAACTCAATAATTATGACATAGTTACCCAAAAATATCTGGGCTATGTGAATTAAAAAATGTTCTTAATAACCTTGTATTTCTTTCTAAAGAACCTATAAAAAGGAATGATTGCTTTTCAGAGAGGCAAAGGATAATCAGAGAGCCCTGAGGGGGAAAAATCTCTTCTCTTGGTTTTGCTTGGGACTCATCCATCTGCAGCCTCTGTTCTCCCCCGCCTGCTCAAACAAACCAAGAGACTCATATTTGACTTCTGTTGGGGATCCCGATATGTACCCCGTTTAGAATGAGCCCTATAACTTCTTACATAGGGTTCAGGTCAGTTAACACCTGGGTCAAGATTGTAATTCTTCCTTGGAGCAAGTTATTGGGTTAAGATTCTAGAGTCAGAGACCTCAGTGATCCTTTGAGTATCTTTTTGTAAATAGGGCTCCCTTTAAGCCTGGAAGTGAGAGCAGATTTTACTCCAGAGTTGGCACTTTAATGGCAGCAGTCATGACTTTATTTACATAGCACTTGAGTAATGTTAGCCTGTGCCAGATGCATGCAAAATGCCTTACACGTCATCAACGCATTTAATCTTCATAATGACAGAAAGATACTGTGACTGTTCCCATTTCACAGATGAGTAAGTAAAATGCCCCAAGTCACAAAGCTGGAAAGAAGCAAAACCAGGATGTGCACACTCTGGTATCTGAGCTACAATCTCTGCTGACATGATACCATTCTGAGTCACCCTTCCGGACTCTAAATGGTTATATTCTGGCTGGTGCGTCCAAGCCAGTCCTGGAGGATGCTTCTCCAGAATCACTCTGCTCTGAGTAGAAGTCCCACAGATTCACACGACACCACGATCTTCCCTTTTGCACCTTACAATCCAGTCCCAGTGACCAGCTCCCTGTCCCTTAACTCAGCGGACTTCCTCACCCCTCCGTGCGTCTCTACTTCTCACTTCCCTCCTTGTTCATAAGATCCTCCTCATCACCTTGCAAGGTGCTGCTCACTTATTACCCTTCTGACCCTTCCCACCTTTGGCCGGGTAGGCACAGCCGTTGCGTCCACACATGTGCCCGTACCCCCACTCCCCCCTGCACTTCACATTTGATTATGGCCCTCCGGTGTCTGCTCCAGCCTGGTTTGGGGTCTGGTTCAGTGAGCGCTGGAGCCTGCTAAGTCTGGGCCGTTAGTGTGGGGCCCAAAGAAACCCTAGAGAATTCCTAAAGACTTGACTCCCCACCTCTCCCTGCCACAGTGGCTTGTTACCCTTCTCTGCCTGGCATATGCCGCCTTCTTCTTCTTCTTCTTCTTCTTCTTCTTCTGCTTCTTCTTCTGCTTCTGCTTCTGCTTCTGCTTCTGCTTCTGCTTCTTCTTCTGCTTCTTCTGCTTCTTCTTCTCCTTTTTTAATGTTTTATTTATTTCTAGGAGAGAGAGAGAGAGAGACAGTGTGAGCAGGGAAGGATCAGAGAGAGAGGGAGACACAGAATCTGAAGCAGGCTCCAGGCTCTGAGCTAGCTGTCAGCACAGAGCGTGATGCGGGGTTCGAACCCACAAACCACAAGGTCATGACCTTAACCAAAGTCAGACGCTCAACTGACTAAGCCACCCAGGTGCCCCTGGCACATGCCTTCTTAGATAGGTCAGCCAATCAGTTGAAACAGCTCTCACAACTATAATAAATTGTTCTGGAATGGAGTCTTCCAAATACAGATATATCATGAGAGAGACCTAACTGTGCTAACTTTGAAACTAACTTGGATTTAAATAAAATTTAAAAAAAAAAAAAAAGGAGAAAGACACTGGCATTTATGGGAAGCTGACCAAAATACTAAAAACAAAAGCAAAACCAAAAATACTCAAAACATTCCACTGAGAGAATATTGATTTCATACTAAGTATGCCTATTGTATCTACATGGAAACATAATATTAGGATTTCCATATGGGCTGGAAATACTAAATAGTTAATAGCTTCCTTAGCAATTTATTTCTTGTTATGACTTCTCCAGGAATCTGCAATAGTTTTGGCAAAGCGAAATAACAATCTATTTCTATAATCATAACAATCTACAATAGTTCTTTAGTTAGCCTGGTTTTGATATTCGAAAGGTAGATATTAATTTCACATGCAAACAGAGGATAAGAAAATGTCAAAAAAATTCGAGTTTATAGATCAAAAATATGTTATAAGAAGGTTGTTAATGTTTTAAAAGATTCTTTCAGTGAGTACCCTTAAGTATACTTAGCGTTCCTAATTCCTCTCTTTTTATTGAGATAAAATTGACATATATTATATTAGTTTCAGGTGTGCAACATAATGATCTGATATTTGTATATATTGCAAAATGATCACTACAATGAGTCTAGTTAACATCTATCACCACACACAGTTATAATTTTTTTCTTATTATGAGAACTATTATTAAGATCTATTCTCTCAGTAACTTTCAAATATACAACATGGCGTTATGAACTACAGTCATCATACTGTACTTTACATACCCAGGATTTAATTATTTTAGAATGGGAAGTTTGCACCTTTTGACCACCTTCACCTTTTTAGTCCAACCCCTTCTCCCTGCCTCTGGCAACCACCGATCTGTGCTCTGTATCCGTGAGTTTGCTTTTTTGTTTGCTTTTTTCATATTCCGCAAATAAGTGAAATCACATGGTATTTGCCTTTCTCTGTCTGACTTATTTCAGTTAGCATAATACCCTCTTGGTCCATCCATGTTTGTGAAAATGGCAAGATTTCATTCTTTTTATGGCTGACTCCTGTATCTATTCCACATTTTCTTTATCCATTAATCCGTTGATGGACTTTGAGGATTGCTTCCATGTCTTGGCTATGGTAAATAAGGCTGCAGTAAACACGAGGGTGCTCTTGACTCTTTCATATGTTATGGTTACCTTTTACGTCATTGAGAAGTAAGTAGCAAGTAACTTAATAATTATAACAGTAAATAACTTAGTAATTGTAAGAAAAGGAAAGGAAAGACAATATTTTGGGTTGAATAAGCTACCAGTCTGGAAAATCTTGCCTTAAGTGGAAACTGCACTCTGAACGGTTCATATGTGGCAAGGATTTTCCAGATCAAGGGAAACCCAAAGGTGCTGAGAAATGGGAGAGAGCCTCAGATGTCACCATAAGAGGGTCCTTCAGGTGTATGTTTGTATTGTCTCATCGGATGATCTCCAAATAACTGAAAAGACATGAAAATTTCTCCTCTCCTTCACCCAATGTGGGGCTCCTGTTTGAGAAAAGCCAAAGACAATGAGCAAGTGATCAACTCTAAAGTTTTCAGAGAAAGAATATTTGGATATCATCTGTTTAAAAAGTTACCTTTAACTGGAGAGATTTGGAATTTGTTCTTCCCCACTAGCTAAGCACCGTTGAGCACAATTGCTTTGTGTCTTCATCTTCTTTGTTGTTGTTAAGTGTTTACTTGTAGATTCTTGTGGTTTTGATAAGGTGAGGTTTTTCAAGTAATTTGAAAAGTGGAGTGAACACATTAGTTTAAAATGAAGTACTCCGTTTCCGAGGATGGTTGACTTTTAACTTTTACCTTGAATCACTTCCCTATTGAATTGAACATAAACTTTTGTCATCAGATGAAATGAAGCGAAAAGGCACCTATATACCACATGTTCCTTCTTCTGGAGAAAGAAGCGCTCTCCAGTAACTGATGTAATAGTCACAAAGGGGTTATATGCCTTATATGTCATTTACTCAAGTTCTTGAAAATGAAATTTGCTTAACAGTCTTTGTAAATATGCCTCTTCCACATGATAAAGACTTTCTGTGCAATAAAAGAGAGGTCTAAATCTATTTGCTGGCACTTGTAAATTAAACATTTTGCACATGTAATGAGTGCAACCATGCAAGAAACCACCACTGATCTCAACTGGAATTATTTCATCCAGTTCCTACCTGGAAAGCTTTTTTTTTTTTTTTTTAATCCAGTGCAATTAATTAAGCAAACAGAAGCAACGTTGGTACTTTTGACAGATTATAAGAATAAAGGCTCTTGCGTTGGGGCTTTCGTGGATCTCATAAGTAGACAGTCCTCATAAATCCTGCATAACAGATCTTTTGATTCTCCCTCAAAAGCTTTATCCTATTCCAATTGGTACTCATCACCACGGGAGGCTTGCTACTTGCAAATTTTTCTATTGCTGTTTTCATTTCCTCTCCAGTAATAGAGGCAATCAGTTTCTCATTATCCAGAAGATACAGTTTTGGCATTTTAATTTTAGCCAGAATTTTCATAATCTCTCTGTTATCAGCTGCTAACTCTGAGGCAAATATCAGTTTGGAGAATTAAAAAAAAAAAAGAAACTTTTGACATCACTACCAATCTAATGATCAAATGTAGACCTATTAAGTAAAAAAAAAAAACAACTGTGGTCTTTGTGATTTTGATTCTTATGAGTATATTATTTACTCTTATTTATAAAATATGATAAAGATTTATTAAGAAAATTATAATATATAACAATGCTGACATTTAATGAATGCTAATTCTTTGAATTTCTGCTTTGGCCACAGAGTCACGTTTGGTGTGAGGATCATGGAGAACAGGTCTGGGTTCCAGTGGAAAAAAATTAGTGCTTTTCAGCAAGAGAGAAACTGTACTGATATTCACCATAGCTAGGCCCTCAGTAAGGGAGCATTGGTCTCTAGTAATTTTGTGCCAATCTCCACCCCCTATCCCTCATCATTGGCCTTATGCGTTTTGAAGAATAAGAATTACTATTTAGGAAAAGAGATAATAAATATGAAAAACAAACTGAAACAAATCCCTCACATGCTTTATAATTTAAATCATTAGAACAATTGTACAAAAATAAAGAAATGGCCTCATTGTGATAAAATAGAATTCTTTAGGAAGAACTTCAGAAAACATCTGCATGTAGCCTTCAATATTTATTTGGTATTCAGTGCTTGGAGGCCCAAATTTTAAGATTATTTTTTGACACCAATTTACGTGAACATGTCTGAGTTTCTGTATGATTCATCTGAGGAAATTTATTTTGTAATTTCCTCCCCCTCATTAATTTGGTTTCTAATGACTTATTGTTCATTTGTTTTTGGACGTGTGTACCTATGGCATCTCACTCCGCTGTAGCACTTACAGACTCTGAGGGCTAAGAAGAAACTCCAACCCGACATCCAGGCTGGTGGGCATCAGTTATGGGCTTGGGCCTGGGCAGGGGGTGCTCTTGTGCTCTCTGTTGGAATCTGTGACTGATTAGTAGGGGAGGAAGCCGTAGGGACGCTGCAGTTATTAGGTAAAGCAAACCGGTTTCCTTGCCCCATTTGATGGCTGCAGCTGTTTCATCTTGAGTCAGCAGGATATAACAATGACACAAGGAAACATATTTCACATAAGAGGAGAGAGACTGGCACCATTTGGGTTGCCTCCTGAGCTTCTGAAGCCTGGGGTTAAGCTCAAGGTGTCAATTCTTTTCTCATTCTGCTGACTCTTGCTGCAGAGTCCCGGCTGCCTCTCAGCAGAGCCAACGGGGAGACGGTCATCTAGGAAAGAAAGTTCTAATGGGGGTGGGAGGTGGTGGTCGTATATGGGAGCAAAGGGGCCCCGGGGAGTGTGGCCCAGAACAGCTGGGATGAGTCAAAGAATAGAAGCATCTGGTGCACATTTACTGGATACCCGCCATGTGAAAGGCATTGCTTTAGGTGTGGAGGGCACAGGTAGATGTCAGGTGAACCTCACAGGACAGATTCTTCTTGTGGAAATGAGTGTAGTCACACATGGGCAGTACTGTTGGGGAGAGTCTCTGCTTGGGGAGTCAGAGAGAGCACAGAAAGAGGTAACTTCTTCTTCATTTTTCTTAAATAGTTTATTGTCAAGCTGGTTTCCATATAACACCCAGTGCTCATCCCAACAAGTGCCCTCCTCCGTACCCATTACCCCACTTCCCCTCTCCCCCACCCCAATCAGCCCACAGTTTTTCCTCAACATTTAAGAGTCTCTCATGGTTTGCCTCACTCCCTCTCTCCAACTATTTTCCTCCTTCTTCTCCCCCATGGTCCTCCGTTAAGTTCCTTCTAATCCTCCTATACGTGCAAACATATGGTATCTCTCCTTCTCTGCCTGACTTATTTCGCTCAGCATAACACCCTCAAGTTCCATCCAAGTCGCTACACATGTCCAGAGTTCATTCTTTCTCATTGCCATGTAGTATTCCGTGGTATAGATAAACCACATCTTCTTGATCCATTCGTCCGTTGATGGACACTTAGGCTCTTTCCATGTTTTGGCTATTGTTGAAAGTGCTGCAATGAACATTGGGGTATATGTGCCCCTATGCATCAGCACTCCTGTATCCCTTGGGTAAATTCCTAGCAGTGCTACTGCTGGGTCATAAGGGAGTTTCATTGTTAGTTTTTTGAGGAACCTCTACACTGTTTTCCAGAGGAGCCGCACCAGTTTACATTCCCATCAATAGTGTAGGAGGGTGCCCATTTCTTCACATCCTCGCCAGTATCTAGAGTCTCCTGATTTGTTCATTTTAGCCACTCTGACTGGCATGAGGTGGTATCTCAGTGTGGTTTTGATTTGTATTTCCCTGATGAGGAGGGATGCTGAGCATCGTTTCATGTGTCTGTTGGCCATCTGGATGTCCTCTTTGGAGAAGTGTCTGTTCGTATCTTCTGCCCATTTCTTCACTGGGTTGTTTGTTTTTCGGGCGTGTAGTTTGGTGAGTTCCTTATAGATTCTGGATATTAACCCTTTATCTGATATGTCATTTGCAACAATCTTTTCCCATTCCATCAGTTGTCTATTAGTTTTATTGATTGTTTCCTTTTCCATGCAGAAGCTTTTTATCTTTATGAGGTCCCAATAGTTCATTTTTGCTCTTGATTCCCTTGCCTTTGGGGATGTGTCAAGTAAGAAATTGCTGAGGTTGAGGTCAAGGAAGTTGTTTCCTGCTTTTTCCTCTAGGGTTTTCTTGTCTCATGTTCAGGTTCTTTATCCATTTTGAGTTTATTTTTGTGCATGGTGCGAGAAAATGATCTAGTTTCATTCTTCTGCATGTTGCTGTCCAGTTCTCCCAGGACCATCTGTTAAAGAGGCTGTCTTTTTTCTATTGGATACTCTTTCCCGCTTTGTCAAAGATTAGTTGGACATACATTTGTGGGTCCAATTCTGAGTTGTCTATTCTATTTCATTGGTCTATGTGTCTGTTTTTGTGCCAATACCATACTGTCTTGATGATGACAGATTTGTAGTAGAGGCTAAAGTCTGGGAAGGTGATGCCTCCCGTTTTGGTTTTCTTCTTCAATATTACTTTGGTTATTCGGAGTCTTTAGTGGTTCCATACAAATTTTAGGATAGTTTTTTGTAGTGTTGAGAAGAATGCTGGTGAAATTTTGATTGGGATTGCATTGAATGTGTAGATTGCTTTGAGTAGTAATGACATTGTAACAATATTCTTCCGATACATGAGCATGGAATGTTTTTCCATTTTTTTGTGTCTTCTTCAATTTCCTCCATAAGGTTTTCTATAGTTTTCATCATAGAGATCTCCTATATCTTTGGTTAGGTTGGTTCCTATGTATTTTATGGTTTTTTGTGCAATTGTGAATGGGATCAGTTTCTTGATTTCTCTTTCTGTTGCTTCATTTTGGTGTATAAGAATGCAGCCGATTTCTATATGTTGATTTTGTACCCTGAAACTTTGCTGAATTCATGGATTAGTTCTAGTAGGCTTCTGGTGGAGTCTCTCGGATTTTCTATGTAGAGTATCATGTCATCTATGAAAAGCGAAAGTTTGACATCTTCTTTGCCAATTTTGATGCCATTTATTTCCTTTTCTTGTCTGATTGCTGATGCTAGGACTTCCAGCACTATGTTAAACAACAATGGTGAGAGTGGACATCCCTGTCGTGTTCCTGATCTCAGGGGGAAAGCTCTGTTTTTCCCCATTGAGGATGATGTTAGCTGAGGGCTTCTCATAGATGGCTTTTATGATATTTAAGTAAGTTCCTTCTATCCCGACTTTCTCAAGGGTCTTTATTAAGAAGCGATGCTCTATTTTGTCAAATGCTTTTTCTGCATCTATCGACAGGATCATATGGTTTTTATCTTTTCTTTTGTTAACGTGATGTATCACATTGGTTGAGTTGTGAATATTGAACCAGCCCTGTAACCCAGGAATGAATCCCACTTTATCATGGTGGATAATTCTTTTTATGTGCTGTTGCATTTGATGTGCAAGTATCTTGTTGAGGATTTTTGCATCCATATTCATCAAGGATATTGGCCTGTAGTTCTCTTTTTTTGCTGGGTCTCTGTCTGGCTTGGGAATCAAAGTGATGCTTGCTTTGCAGAATGAGTCTGGAAGTTTTCCTTTGATTTCTATTTTTTGTAATAGCTTGAGAAGAATGGGTATTAATTCTGTTTTAAATGTCTAGTAGAATTCCCCAGGGAAGCCATCTGGCCCAGGGCTCTTATTTGTTGGGAGGTTTTTGATAACTGATTCAATTTCTTCACTGGTTATGGGTCTGTTCAGATTTCCTATCTCTTCCCGTGTGAATTTTGGTAGTGAGTGTGTATTTAGGAATTTGTCCATTTCTTCTAAGTTGTCCAGTTTGTTGGCATATAATTTTTTATGGTATTCTCTGATAATTGTTTGTATTTTTGAGGGGTTGGTTGTAATAAGTTCATTTTCATTCATGATTTTGTCTATTTGGGTGCTCTCTCTTTTCTTTTTGAGAAGCCTGGCTACCTGGCTAGAGGTTTGTCAATTTTGTTTATTTTTTAAAAAAAACAACTCTTGGTTTCATTGATCTGTTCAACTGTTTTTTTGGATTCTAAATTGTTTATTTCTGCCCTAATTTTTATTATTTCTCTTCTCCTACTGGGTTTGGGGTGCTCTTGTTGCCCTCCTTCTAGTTCCTTTAGGTGAGCTGTTAAATTTTGTACTTGTGCTTTTTCTAATTTTTGAAATAGGCCTGGAGTACAATGCCTTTGCCGCATCCCATAGAGTTTGAATTGTTGTGTTTTCATTTTCATTTGTTTCCATATATTTTTAAATTTCTTCTCTAATTGCCTGATTGGCCCATTCATTCTTTAGTAGGGTGTTCTTTAACCTCCAGGTTTTTGGAGGTTTTCCACACTTCTTTCTGTGGTAGATTTCAAGTTTCATAGCATTGTGATCTGAAAGTGTGCATGGTATAATCTCAATTCTTTTATATTTATTGAGGGCTGCTTTATGTCCCAGTATGTGATCTATCTTGGAGAATGTGCCAAGTGCACTTGAGAAGAAAGTGAATTCTTTGGCCTCAGAATGTAGAGTTCTAAATACATCTGTCAAATCCATCTGGTACAATGTGTCATTCAAGTCCATTGTTTCTTCAGTGATTTTCTGTCTAGTTGATCTATCCATTGCTGTAAGTGGAGTATAAAAGTCTCCTGCTATTAGCATATTCTTATCCATAAGATTGTTTCTACTTGTGATTGTTTTATATATTTAAGTGCTTCCATATTCGGTGCATAGACATTTATAATTGTTAGCTCTTCCTGATGGATAGACCCTGTAATTATTATATAATGTCCTTCTTCATCCCTTGTTACTGCCTTTAGTTTAAAATCCAGTTTTTCTGATATAAGTATAAATAGTCCAGCTTTCTTTTGACTTCCACTAGCATCATAGATATTTCTCCATCCCCTTACTTTCTATCTGAAAGTGTCCTCAGGTGTAAAATTAGTTTTTGGTAGACAGCAAATAGATGGATTTTGTTCTTTTATCCATTATGTTACCCTATGTCTTTTGATTGGAGCATTTAGTCCATTTACATTCAGTGTTATTATTGAAAAATATGGGTTTAGAGTCATTGTGTTCTTTAAAGGATTCATGCTTGTGGTGGTGTCTCTGGTACCTTGAGTTCCTTGAAACTTTTCCCTCATAGAGTTCTCAGGATTTCTTGTAGGGTTGGTTTAGTGGTGATGAATTCTTTCAGTTTTTGTTAATTTGGAAAGACTTTTATCTCTCCTTCTATTCTGAATGACAGGCTTGCTGGATAGAGGATTCTTGGCTGCATATTTTTTCTGTTCATCACATTGAAGATTCCCTGCCATTCCTTTCTGGCCTGCCAAGTTTCAGTAGATAGGTCTGTAACCACTCTGATAGGTTTGCCTTTGTATGTTAGGGCCCTTTTCTCCCTAGCTGCTTTCAGAATTCTCTCTTTGTCCTTATATTTTTCCAGTTTCACTATGATATGTCGTGCAGAAGATCGATTCTAATTACATCTGAGGGGAGTTCTCTGTGCCTCTTGGATTTCAACATCTGTTTCCTTCTACAGATTGGGGAACTCCTCTGCTATAATTTGTTCAAGGACTCCTTCAGCACCTTTTCCTCTTTCTTCCTCTTCTGGAATTCCTATGATAAGTATATTGTTCCATTTGATTGCATCACTCAGCTCTTGAACTCTCCTTTCGTGTTCCTGGATTAGTTTGTGTCTCTTTTTCTCGGCTTCCTCTTTTTCTATAATTGTGTCTTCTATTTCACCTATTCTCCTCTCTGCCTCTTGAATCCGTGCATTGGATGCCTCCATTTTATTTTGCATCTCATTTATAGCATTTTTTAATTCATCACAACTATTTTTAAGCTCTATAGTCTTTGTGGCAATAGCTTCTCTGATGTCTTCCATGCCTTTTTCAAGCCCAGTGATTAATTTTATGACTATTGTTCTAAATTATTGTTCATTTATGTTGCTTATATCTGTTTTGAGCAGTTCTTTAGCTGTCATTTCTTCCTGGAATTTCTTTAGAGGAGAGTTCTTCCATTTTGTCATTTTGGCTAGCTTTCTGTCTCTTGCTGGTTTTAAAAACTTGTTATGTGCTCTGCACCTGTGAGTACTGCTGTATTAAAGCAGGCTCTTTTACTGTCCAGGACCTGTCTGTTCAGGAAGTGTTCTTTGAATGGTGTCTCTTGGTCTCTCTCGTTGAGACTTTGGTTATTTTATTTCCCTACTCTTAGTGGTATTTGGTACTCTCCACCACGTGTACTTTGGCTTGTTTATTGAAGTAGCCCTGGAAAAGAAAACAGACAGAGAAACACACAGGGAACAAAAGCACACAAACGCACAGAGAAATCCAACAAACATGCAAACTGAAAGGGAAAAAGAAAAAGAAAGGGGAAAAAAAGAAAAGAATAAAAAAAAGAAAAAAGAGGAAGAAGAAAACAAATAACAAAAATAAAAATAAAAAAATAACAAATAATGAATAACAAAGAAGAAAAGAAAAGAAAAAAGAAAAAAAACCCAAAAGACAAAGGACAGTCTAAAAGCATAAAACCAGAATTCCCCGCTACAGATAAGGAGCCGGGTATATGCAGTGCTGATGGAAGAGCATATACAAAGAGAGAAATGACAGGGCGGGGAGGAGGTGAAACTGGACAATGACCAGGCAGAGAGACTAAGAGGCTTAATTCAGGAGAGAAAGAGGAGACTACGGTAAGAGGTGAGGAGAAAGAAACACAGATAATGTTACTCAGAGAAACTATATAGTCTGAACTCCAGAGAGAGAGAGATAGAAAGGTGGTGGAGGTGTAGAATTTACATCTAGAGAATGGATTACATGTGACTGTTTAAGCAAACCAATGACCAGAGTGCCCCATCTGGCAGAGGGGAGGGATACGAATGAGACAAGGGAAAATATATATGAATAGAAAGAATTGATCTAGAATTAATCACGGCAGTGCATCCATGTTGGTCTTGCCTCGGGCTCCGGTAAAAAAAAAAGATAAGTGAAAAAGCAGCTCTCTGGCGGGGATGGGCGTGGTTTGGTGTGGGCGGGTCTTAGCCTCCACCGTGTCCCTACGGCCCCTCCCTGAGGCCCCGCCCTGGTGGTTGTGGGGAGAAAAATGGCGGCGTCCCAGTCCCTTCTGGAACCAGACGTTGCAACTCACTCTTTTGGGTCTGATCTCCCAGTGTCACTGGCGTAGCCAAGGTGGGCTGTGTTCTGTGTCCCAAGCCCCGCCTCGTGTCCAGGTCCCAGTCCGCTCGCTTTATTGATGCCCCCTGAAACACTGCCCCGCAGGTTGTGCTTCCCTGCGCCGAGGGTTGAGCTGGAAGGGCCGCAGCGTAGCCTCGGGTAGGTGGCTGGGGGAGGGGGGGCGCAGCCTCGGGTCAGCAGCCTTCCTGCCACAAGGGATGGAGCTGGGGGAGCAGCGGAGCGGTTTCTCCTGGCGCTGTGTGGGACCGGGGCACCCAGTTCAAAGTCAACACCCCAGCTAGAACTAAAAGCACTCTTCCAAGCCGAGGGTTTTCTCTTCTCCAGGGACAGTTCTATGAACAGTTTCAGCCACTCTTTCTTTTCCCCTCGACTCCCCGCAGCTCCCCGCGAGGCGGGCTCCCTCCCCTCCCTCCGTGTCTCCGGTCTGGGCCTGCTTCTATCTTCCCCAGTTCGCACTCGCGCGGTAATGAGGTTGCCTTCCCAGTGCACTCTGTCTCTTTCTCTTCTCAAAGTCCTGCGGCTCAGTGTCATGGCTTCAGGTCTTCTCTGTTTGAGAGATGGGTGCAGGCGAAATGCACGGAGCTCCCTACTTCTCCGCCATCTTGCCTCCTCCTGAAAGAGGTTACTTCTGAGGTGACGTTTGTGGGAGTGACGGGTTCACCAAGTGAGGAAAGATGGGGAGGGGATGGCATGGGCATTCCTGGTGGAGTCCAAGGACCCCCAAAGGCACAAAGGCCTGACAATCCAGGAGGTATGTGAGGAAGTGCAGCGGCAATCTGGTGTGACTGCAGTGTAAGAGGTGTCAGAGGGAGGGATAGGGAAAGAAAGCAGACATGTGAGTTGTGGCCAGCGTGACGACCCTTGCGTGAGTGCTAGTAGCCGTGCATTCTATGTCAAAGGAGTGCTTTGAGCAGAAGTTGGCGCCATCGAGTATGTTTTTGGAGAAGTCAACTCTGGCGACATTGAAGGATGGATTGAAATTGGAGAGAGTCTGGGGACAGGGAGGACAGAGCTAGCACAGTAGTACTGAGTTGATGTATTGGGTGTGAGATAAAAATTATGAATAGAAGTAACTGAACTTAGAAAGTGGGACAAAAACAGTGAAACGCTGACTCTGAAGTCTTGAACTTGGGGATCTGGGAGGTAACGGTGCCACGGACAGAGAAGAGGCAGGAATCAACATGTTGGGTTAGCATGAGATGTTATTCCAAGCTGAGGAGCCTGTCCAACTCAACCCAGATACTCAACTCAGCACAGTGGCTTCTGAGCCCAAGCCTCCCCAGACAGGACCACTAAGACTCATAGCACCTCAGAAGGCATCAGTCTTTTTAGTGTTTAGCAAGGGCTATATTTTTTCCCCAATAGAAACTTAGTATTTAGAACAATTTTGGATCTGTAGACAATTGGGAAGAAAATATAGAGATTTTCCAATACTCTCCACACAGTTTCTTCAATTATTAACCTCTTAAATTTGTATGATACATGTGTTACAATTAATGAACCAACAATGATGCATTATAACGGCTAAATTCCATAGTTTCAAATTTCTTTAGTTTTACCTTACTGTCCTTTTTATTTTCTGTGCCGGGGTCTCATCTAGGATGCCATATCATATTTAGTTGTCTCCTCAGGCTTCTCTTGGTTCTGACGGTTTCTCAGATTTTCCTTGTTTTTGATGACTTTTAGGATTTTGAGGAGTACTGGTCAAGTACTTATCTCTCAGGATATGTGTGATATTTTCCTCATGGTTGGACTGGGGCCATGGATGCTGGGAGCAAGATCACAGAGGTTAAGTGCCACTTTCATCACATCATATGAAGAGCATGTACTGTCAACATGACTAACAACTACTGATGCTGACCTTGATCACCTGGCTGGGATAGGTTTGGTCAGGTTTCTCCCTTTCTGTACTACATTCTTTGGAAAGAAGTCCACAGTTGAGACATGGCCGGGGGCGGGGGGTATTGCTCCATTTCTAATCTAAATTAATTAGAACTCTTCTGCAAAGGATATTTATTTCTTCTCCCCATTTATAAATTTATTCATTTATTTAAATCTGTATGGACTCAGGAATATTTATTTTATAATTTGGGTTATAACCCCATTCTACTTTATTCATATTTCTGGTTAGATTGCTTTAGCTTTGGCAGCTGGGAGCTCTTTCAGTTGGCTCCTGTTTATGGAAACCCTATTCTGCCACCTGCTTGGGAGTGAGGGTGGAGCATGATGGGAAAGAATACTAATATGTACTGAGCACCTGCCTGGCACATGGTATTTCACATACTGAATTTCTCTTCGTTCTCGCAGCAACCTGGTGAGAGAAATAGTGTTTTCAACATTTTAAAGGTGAGAACACTGAGTTTCAGAGAGGTTTAGTAACTGGCTTAAGGCCACACAGCTAGTAAGTGGCAAACCTGGGATTTGAGCCCAGATTTGTGTTACTCTACATGAAGTTGATTAAGAAGGCTGCCAATTTTTTGCTACTTGTTTCATGGAGAAATAGAGTCTAACTTTATCACCTTGGATTCTGGACTGATGTCTATAGAAATTATGTTTCTATAATTAGACTTATATGGATTCAGCAGAAATGACATTCTGGAACTAAAGCTTTCTCCCAGACCTCTTGGAATGCATATTTTTGGAGAAGCTTGC
The DNA here is from genome assembly GCF_003009895.1 of Hyaena hyaena. Lineage (NCBI taxonomy): Eukaryota > Metazoa > Chordata > Mammalia > Carnivora > Hyaenidae > Hyaena > Hyaena hyaena. Next base: position 575,677 of record NW_024081174.1, read on the forward strand.
TGCCACATGAGAGGTCCAGCTGCTCTGAGACTGCCATGCTGTGAGGTAACGCAAGATAACCGCATGGAGAGGTCTTCCCAGGTCCCATTTGTCCCAGCCATCTTAGCCCAGGCACCTGAAATGTGAGTGAGGAAGCCTTCTGATGATTCCAGTCCCAGCCAGTATCTCACTACAATTGCGTGAGAGCTCCTGAGCAAGAACTATGCCCCTGAGCCCTGTCAACCCTCAGGACCATGAGAGATGTGAGCGAGTTGTTTTTTGAATGCATGGGGTAGTTTGCAGTAAGATGTAATTGGCACACAAGCAAACAGATGTCATTTCTCTCTGTACTGCCCAGCATTCAGTAGTGCCTACTGTTCTGATAAGATCCAAGACTGAGGCAAATAACATGAGAGGCCATTACTCTAACGTATGGAGTGCACTATGGGGCCCTTAAGCTGGGTGCTTGTGGACAAGGAGAAGAGGCTGAGCTGACAGCCATGGCAAGAACTTAGGGGAGAATAGAGCAGAGCATAGTAGAATTGCATTCGAGCTTGTCAGGGTGGGAAGATGGTGAGTTTATCAGATTGCCTTGAGCTGGCAGTTCTACTTTCTAACTGAGAGGAGTCTGACTTTGAGCAAATTACTTTAACTCTCTGAGCTTCAGCTTCCTTATCCTTGAAGTTTGGATGATCTGATGATAATAGTATCAGATACAATGAGGTAGTTCCCATGTTTTTTTTAAGCAAACATTTTTTTAATGGCACCTACTCCTTTGGGTTCAAATTGTTTTCTAGTCTACCTCCCAAACAGATTTGGAGATTCCTTGGGGAATGAGATTATATCACATATGTTGTGTCTTGGTGACTAGCATGGTAAGCAGGGTGGAGATTCAAATAGCTGTTAAATGGAAAAAGAAATTGATACCAATGAGCAAAGCCTCATTGCAGTAGAGGCATGAAGGAAGGGTAACTGGCCTGTTTGGGTGGGAGGTCAGAAGAAACACTGTTAAGCAGGGAAACCAAGACAGAAAGAATTATAAGAACGATAGGGAGGTCATCAGCAGTGACAGATGCAAACAGGGTCAGGAAAAAAGTTGCAGTGGAGTGTTAATCAGCTCCAGATAAAGCGTCCAAGGAAGAAATGGGTGCTGACGGGCAGAGGCATCATAGGAATTGGCAGGGTCAATGGAGATACATACCCACATATACAGAGTATATAGTCCATCTTCTGAGAAGTATATTTAGAGGAAAGTAGACATATTAGTTTGAACAATTCTTTAAGAACTTTTATCTATTCACTCAATCATTAAACATTTATGACTCATCTAGTATATTCCAGGAACTGTGTCAGGAATGGGGAACATTAAGTTCATCCAAACTGGTAAAATGTTTCTCTGTCATCAAAAGAGGAGACAGACATTGAACTGAATAAATATGTCATTATTAATTGAAATACGTCCTATAAAGAGAAAGTATAGCGTCTGCTTATTTTTCACCAATGTCCATTCTGTCTGTCTTTAATAACAGAATGCCTGAGTTTTGGTTGGGATCACTAACCAGCACCAACCATCTCTTATAGTTTGTCCACATGACTAAGTTCTAGCCAGTGGGGTAGGAACAGGACTGGTTTTTTCCCCCAGCCACTTTAGAGGTGCATCCTAAAGAACAATCACATATATTCCCTGGCCCTTTCTCCCTTCCTGCTGGCTAGAAATGATGAGAACATGAAATGAAAGTTCTGGATCCCAAGATGGAGGCTGCAGTTTGAAGACGGCAGGATCTTCCTTTTAGCTTTGGGCTCATGTAGTATAATTGACACAGAAATGAACTTCCATCTTATTTAAGTCCATTGGTTTTTTGGACTCTCTTCGTCATTGCAACTTAGCCAGTGCCCTAATGTAGGGAACCATGAAGGAGGGGAAGAGGGGGGCCCAGTAGAAGTGGGTGAGGGGAAGCAAGGGTATACAGTGAGGAAGTACCCGTGAAGTGGGATGATGAAGGAGTAAGAGAGCCCCAGGCAGAAACATTAGCATGTATGAAGCCCCTGAGGTGGACAGGGACTTGATACATTTGAAAACCAAACTCACAGATACGGAGAATAGAATGGTGCTTGCCAGAGGAGGCCGTGGGTGGCTGGGTGAAATGGGTGAAGGGTGTCAAGAGGCATACATTTCCAGTTATAAAAGAAATGTCGTGGGGATATAATGTACAGCATGGTCAACAAAATTGTAGTGTATATTTGAAAGTTGCCAAGAGAGTAAATCTAAAAAGTTCTCATCACAAGCAAAAAAAAATTTTTAATTTGGTCACAGTTGGTTTTTAAATGTATTGTGGTAGTAATTTTGCCGGGTATGTAAATACTGAATCATTAAGTCATAAACCTGAAATTAATAGAATGTTATATGTCAGTTATACTTGAAAATTTCTAGAGAAGGCAAGATGCTTTACAGAAGCCTTCCTAAGAGGATCTGTACCAACTAAGGTCACATGGTTGGCTCATAGGCTATAGAATAATGTCTGGCTGTATCATGTTCAGTCATATTCAGTTAATAAAATAAAACATTTTATTGGAGGGGCGCCTGGGTGGCTTAGTCGGTTAAGCGTCCGACTTTCGCTTGGGTCATGGTCTCGCGGTTCGTGGGTTCGAGCCCCGCATTGGGCTCTGTGCTGACTGCCAGCTCAGAGCCTGGAGCCTGTTTCAGTCTGTGACTCCCTCTCTCTCTGACCCTCCTCTGCTCACGCTCTCTCTCTCTCTCCTAGAAATAAATAAAAAATTTAAAAAAAAACATTTTATTGGAGGGAAAAAAGAAAATGGCTTGGTCATATTAAGAACAGAAAGAATGAGTAAGGCATGTGAGAGAAAGGAGAGAAATGACCAGGGGTAATCCTAAATGAAATAGGAGGTCATTGAAAGGCTTTAAGCGTTGAGATAATATATGGCCTGATTTATGTTTCCAGAAGATCCAGGCCCTGTGGGAAGGATTGGATAGATGAGGAGCATTACTTAACCTCAGCTGGAGATGATGGTAACTAGTCCTTAAGGTGGGGATGGAGATGCAGAGAAGTGATGGATTTGAGTAAGATTTTGAAGGTATAATTACCAAATATGTTTGCTGTGTAAGATGTGAGTCACTGAGAGGAAGGGTGCTTTTGAGATGATCCCAGGTTTTGAGGAGACGAGAGGAAAGAATTGGCATAGGAAGACCAAAGGTCCAGTTTTGTTTGCATATGGTATGTCAGAAAGAGACATGAAGCCAGTGTTTCAAATCCCATCACTATCCATTATAAGCTGTGTGATTTGGGGACTGTTACAATTTTACAGAAAAAGAAAAAGATTTAGAGGTTAAGAGACATAAACTCAACATTTGGAACTTAAAATCCATGGGGTTAACATGCTATAGTAGAAAGACAGTAGGCTGTGGAGACAAATGCTCAGTTACATTAGTTTCTTATTAGGTGACCTTGACAAAGTCATTTCAATTCTTAGAACCTCTGAGTTCTCATGCAAAAAAAAAAAAAAAGTCTTGTTGTATGGATTTAAAGTGGTAAGCCCAAGAAGTGATGAGTAAATGTACGCTCTTTATATTACTCCACGTTGTTTTCCAGTTGAAACTTATACTGGGTGTCCCATATATGTGGAGATCACATAACGTAGACATCTATTTTCATACCAAAACTCAGAAAGAGGGGCAGGCTGAGGGACAAATCCAGGCTGATTTTCCTGGACCACTATAGTCATGTAATGACCCTTGTCCTTCCTCAGTCTAAATGCTCAGACTGGGAGATGAGTTTTCAAAGGACATTGAACTTGGACCCTGTGACTCATTGGTTAACATGTTCTGTTGTGCACTTTTCCAGAAGGTAGAAGTAGCCTTCTGGAAAAGTTATTATCAAGCTCTTTTAGTGAGATCTGAATGTAGTTTCATCAGATGTCATCAGGTTTTAGACTCTTCATTTATAGAAAGTCCTGGAATCTGGGGATATTTGCTCAATGTGCTGTGGGGAAGTGGTCTGAGCCTAAAGCAAGAATACTGCTTTTAAAATAAAATGACTAAATAATTAATCAGGGTACCTACCCCATGGTGACTTTGGCTAAAGTATTAGGATTAGTACTTTGCAAGATGCCTAAGGTGTATCATGGATATTTGATGAAAGTGGTTGGTCATCACTGTGATTTTAAAATCATCCAGTGACCTGGAAATCCTGAAGGATGGTTTTTTAAAAAAGTTTTTCCCCCTTTGTCATTCCAGGGTGTGTTGCGTTGTGCAGAATAGATTCCTTCTATAGAACTACATATAGGTGCTATCCTTCACCTTAGCATGACAGGGGTAGTGGGGTGGATGAGGTAGCTAGACCTTTATCTGTAGCTTGGTGTGGAGAGAGCCTCCCCCCTTTGCAAAGATGAGGGAAGATGGTGTGCACTTTAGATTAAAACTTTTGGAAGCTCAACACCGGAAGTTGGTATGGTGGGAAGTTGCCTACATAGTGGTGTAACTTGATCCCAGGGATTTGTGTTTTATGGAGTTCTGTCTCTATTGCATTATTATCATGAGTTCTCTCAACTTCTCCTTTGGCATTATTCTTACACCTGTTGATGGTGGGGGGTTGCATTTTCAATATGCCATGTACCACCGTATGTATAATTTCCAATGCTAGGTTTTAAAAATTCTCAAGCTTTCTGCTTGACTTTCTGCTCTCATATCTGTGCATAGTTATGTGAGGATGGAGATATAAGGAGCAGAAACTGTTTGCTATTTGTTATTTTTATTTTTTAAAAAAAGAAGCTTAAGTTGAGAGAATGGGAACAAAACTAAATTGTGCTGAAGAGAAATTCTATTCTTTTATCCATTGGACTTATTTTTTTATACAAGTAGATCATCTATAGGTTAAAATAATTATGAAACTTGGAATTTATCCAGTTGTGTAGTGGGTAATTACAAAATTGCTTTGTTTAATTATGCGGTATTTTATAAGAGGGCATTTTTAACCTTTGTCACTAGCGCCAAATGGAAGGAGACACAGCTCTTCATAAAAAGTATCATAATTCTAATTGCATCTAAGGTTTATTTAGAAGCAATTTATTTTTAAAGACATGCTCTAATTTGTGTAATTTTTTTTTAGTAGGTAAAAATTGCTTAAGTAAATTGGTTTGTAGCAACAGAAGTAACACAGGAATAACTGCTTGTTAATGGTCTCCTCCACTATTCAAGTTTGCTAAGCCCAGCTCTGGCTAACAGACAGTGCCAAATTCATTGCTGAAACACGAGGCAGCCTTATATAATCAAGTGGCTCATTAGAGAAGATCAGAGGATTTCAAAGTACACTTTAGAAATCAGAACTAATGTCCTGTATTTAAAAAGGAGATCAAAGTGGACATCTTGTCCAGAAGATCCTTTGCATATATTACCCTTCTGTGTTATGATCAGAAGTGACTTTCATTGACATTTGCTGTAAGTCTATGTAGGTACTAATGACAGATTAAACAGTTAAACTACCATGTTTATTCATTCAACATGATTATTGGGTGACTTAAACGCAAGGTAATGTAAACCCAACACTATTCATAGCACCCAAGAGCAGGAAAGAGTAGATAATTTAGCTCAGAGAGCAAATTCCCTCTTCCTCTGCCTTTTTGTTCTATTCAGGCCCTCAATGAATTGGATGATCGTGATTTGCATTGGTCAGGATAATCTTTACTTAGTCTACTGAATTAAATGCTAATCTCTTCCAGAAACACCTTCTGGAAATAATATGTGACTAGCTATCTGGGCATCCCTTAGCCCAGTGAAGTTCACATATAAACCATCATAGAAAGTAGAGACCTGAATTTATAGCCCTACTTATTAATATATGAATTTAGATGTCACTTGCCATTTAGAATGTTAGTTTTCATTTCTAAAAGGATATTAAATTAATCTCTGGCTGCAATGTCAGAATAAAATAGTTTACACTGAAACAACAAATCAATTCAGAAACCTCAGTGACTTAATAAAAAAATGAATGTTTCCTAACATCTTAGTCCAAGTTAGTTTTGGGGGGTGGCAGTGAGGCAGCGTCAGGGAGAAGTTCTGCTGCAGGATAACGTGTTAGGGACCCTATCTTAGGACACCATTGTCCTTAATATTTGGTCCCTAAATTGACCATAGAAAGGAAGTAAGAGGAAGAGAGTGTGGGAGACCTTTTAGGGACCAGGTCTAGAAATTTATTCATATTCCGTTGGCCAGAACCAGCTGTGTGGCTCCACCTGGCTCTCGGGGGGCTTACAAATCAAGTCTTTGGTGTGCCCGGGAGGAAAATGAAATGTTCTGGGGGAGGACATGATAGGAGCCTGTGGATCTCTGGTGTTATTATGAAGATAAAATATGTGAAAAGCCTAGGCTAATATATATGACATAAAATATATAGAAGGACTGAGGTAATGTAAATCACTCCTCTATGTGTTAGTATTTTAGGATTGGAAAAACATATTGGGACCAAGATAGATTCTTAAATTGTTTTCACTGAAAGAATTTATAATTTACTCCATAGGTTAAGGGGGTGCAACTAAAAGTTTTTGAAGAAGGAAGTTATTTAAATAAATTTGTGCATTAGGAGCCAACCTCCTATTGGCTGGAGGTTCTGGAGAAAACTATAGTGAAATTCTCTTTTGGTTGTTGAGGAGCTATGGGGCCTGGACTAAGGTGAGACAGAGGTAATGTCAGGGGAAAAAGAGCGTTACAGTGGGCTACAATATTTTATTAGCCGTCATATCTCATATCTTTAGGCCATAATATGTGTTAAGTAAATGCTGTGTCATCTTCAACTTCTTTCATCAATGTTTTTCAGAGTTCTCAGAGTACAGTTAAGCTTATTCCTAGGCATTTTAATATTTTTGGTGCAATTGTAATTGAAATTGTTTTCTTAATTTCTTTTTTGCTACTTCCTTATAGTGTGTAGAGATGCAATACAGTTTTGTATATTGATTTTATATCCTGTAACATTATTGAATTCATTTATCAGTTCTACCTGTTTTTTGGTGGAGTCTTTTGGATTTTCTATAAGTAGTATCACGTCATCTGCAAATCATGAACATATTACTTTCTTATTAATTTGGATGCCTTTATTCATTTTTCTTCTCTGATTGCGGTGTCTAATCTTCCAGTACTATGTTGAATACAAGTGTGAGAGTGGACATCCTTGTCTTGTTCCTGATTTTAATTCAAAAGGTCTGTTTTCCACCACTGAGTATGATGTTAGCTGTGGGTTTTTCATATATGGCCTCTATTATGTTGAAGTATGTTCTATCTAGACTGACTTTGTTGAGACTTTTATTATGAATGGATGTTGTACTTTGTCAAATGCTGTTTATGAGTCTATTGAAATGATCATATAGTTTTATCCTTTCTCTTGTGGATGTGATGTATCGTGTTGATTGATTTGCAAATATTGAACCATCTTGCATCCCAGGAATAAATACCACTTGACTGTGATGGATAATTTTTTTAGTGTCTTGTTGGATTTTGTTTGCTAATATTTTGTTGAGGATTTTTGCTTCTATGTTCATTGCAGATATTGGCCTGTAGTTCTTTATTTGTAGTATCTTTTCCTAGTTTTATTATCAGTGTAATGCTGACCTCTTAGAATGAATTTGGAAGCTTTCCTTTTTCTTTTCTTTTTTGGAACAGTTTGAGAAGAGTAAGTATTAGTTCTCTTTTAAGTGTTTGATAGAATTATCCTGTGAAGCTGTCTGGTCCTGGACTTTTGTATTTTGGGAGTTTTTTGATTATTGATTCAACTTTATTGCTGGTCTGTTCCAATTTTCTATTTCTTTCTGATTCAGTTTTGGGAGATTATATGTTTCTAGGAATTTATCCATTTCTTCTAGGTTGTCTAATTCGTTGGCATATAATTTTTTACAATATTCTCTTATAATCCTTTGTATTTCTGTGGTGTTGGTTGTTATTTCTCCTCTTTCATTTCTCATTTTGTTTATCTGAGTCTCCTCTCTCTCTCTCTCTCCCTCCCCTCCCCCTCCTTCTCTCTCTCTTTTAATGAGTCTAGCTAAAGTTTTATCAACTTTGTTGATCTTTTCAAAGAACCAGCTCCTGGTTTCATTGATTTATTCTATTATTTTTTTTAGTTTCTATTTTGTTTATTTCTGCTCTAAGTTTTATATTTTCTCTTTTATACTGTTTTTTCTTCTTTTTCTAGTTCCTTTAGGTGTAGGGTTATGCTGTTTATTTGAGACTTTTCTTGCTTCTTGATGTAGACCTGTATTGCTAGAAACTTCCCTCTTAAAACAGCTTTTGGTGCATCCCAAAGATTTTGGACTGTTGTATTTTCATTTGTCCGCATGTATTTTTTGATTTCTTTGATTTCTTGGTTGACTCATTCATCGTTTAGTAGCATGTTATTAAGCCATGAATTTGTGTTCCTTCTAGTTTTTTTCCTTGTGATTGATTTCTAGTTTTATAGCATTGTGTTCAGAAAAGATGCATGTTCTGACTTTAATCTTTTTGAATTTGTTGAGACATGTTTTTTGGCCTAATATGTGATCTATTCTGGAGAATGTTCCATGGGCACTTGGAAAGAATGTGTATACTACTATTTTAGGATGGGATGTTCTAAATTTTTCTGTTAGATTCATATATCGTTCAAAGCCACTGTTTTCTTGTTGATTTTCTGTTTGGATGATCTATCTATTGATGTAAGTGGCGTGTCAAAGTCCCCTACTCTTATCATAATACTATCAGTTACTTCCTTTATGTTTGTTATTAGCTGGCTTTATGTAGTTGGGTACTCCCATGATGATGCATACATATTTATAATTGTTTTATCTTCTTATTAGATTGTTCCCTTTTTGATTATATAGTGTCCTTCTTTGTCTCTTGTTACAGTCTTTGTTTTAAAATTTATTTTGTCCAATATAAGTATTGCTATGCTGGCTTTCTTTTCACTTCCATTTACATGATGAATGCTCTTCCATCCTTATACTTACAATCTGCAGATGTCTTTATGTGCGAAATGGGTCCCTTATAGGCAGTATGTAGATGAATCTTGCTTTTTTAAAATTTTATCCATTCCATCACCCTAGGTCTTTTGATTGGAGCATTAGTCCATTTACATCAAAAGTAATTTTTGGGGGAAGTAATTATTGATAGAGATGTACTTATTGCCATTTTGTTAGTTGTTTTATGGTTGTTCTTGTAGTTCTCTGTTCCTTCTCTTGCCATCTTCTCTCACAGTTTTCTGGCCTTTTTTTTTAGTGATTTACTTGGATTCCTTTCTCTTTAAGTTTTGCATATCTGGTATTGGTTTTTGAATTGTAGTTACCATTAGGTTTGCATATAACATCTTATGCATATAGTAATCTATATTAGGTTGATAGTCACTTAAGTTTGAACCCATTCTTTACTCCCCACATTTTGGTTTATGGTGTCATGCTTTATATCTTTTTATTTTTTGAATCCCTTGACTGATATTTATAGATATGCTTATTTTCACTGCTTTTGTGTTTCCTACTTATTTTTAGTTATGGTCTTTCATTTACAGTCAAAGATCCCCTTTAACATTTCTTTTAGGGCTGGTTCAGTGGCTATGGAAAACAAAAGCTTTAACTTTTGTTTTTCTGGGAAACTCTTTATCTCTCCTTCTAATAGACAGTGTTGCTTGATAGAATATTCTTGGTTGCAGGTTTCTACCCCCACCCCAGCATTTTGAATGTCATGCTTTCTGGTCTGTGAAGTTTCTGCTGAAAAATCAGCTGATAGTCTTATGGAGTGTCCCTTTTATATAACTGTTTTCTTTTGTCTTACTTCTTTTAAAATTCTCTTTTTATCACTAATTTTTGCCATTTTAATTACTATGTATCCTGGTGTGGTTCCCCTTGGGTTGACTTTGTTGGGGGCTTTTTGTGCCTTCTGGATATGGATTTCTGTTTTCTTCTCCAGAGTTAGGAAGCTGTTATTCAGCTCTTATTTCTTAAAATAAATTTTCTGTCCCTCTTTCTCTCTCTTCTCCTCTTGTGATCCCTATAAGACAAATGTTATTACGCTTGATGGTGTTGCTGAGTTCTCTAAGTCTATTTTTATTTTTTCTTCTTATTTCTCTCTCTCCTGTTCAGCTTGATTGCTTTCCATGACTCTGTCCTCCAGGTTTCCAGTCTATTCTTCTGTTCCCTCTAGTCTACTATTTATTCTCTCTAGTGTATTTAAGTTTAATTTATTGACTTCTTCATTTATTGAGTTCTTTTTTATGTTTTCCATCTCTTTGTTAGGGGTCTCACTGAGGTCCTCCAGTTTTCTCTCAAGTCCCAGTCCAATGAGTATCTTTATGATCATTGCTTTAAATTCTCTGTTGGGAATACTATTTATTTTTGTTTCGTTTAGCTCACTTGCTGTGATTTTGTTCTGTTCTTTCACTTGGGACATATTCCTCTGTCTCCTCATGTTGTCTAAGTCTTCATGTGTTTTTCTCTTTGTTAGGAAAATCAGCTATGTCTCCCGCTCTTGAAATGGCCTTTATGAGGAAGTGGTCCTCTAGTGCCTTGCAGTACAATTTCTCCTGCTACCCAGAAACAGGGCTGTCTCCTTCGTGTGTTGCATCTGCCCTACTCGTGTGGCTGAGCTGCTTTCACCCTCAGCCCAGTCCTCTATAATGGATCTCTGCCTGTGCTGGTAGTGGGCCAGTCTTGGGGGTGTCTTGGGTTTGAGCTGAGTCAAGCCAGGTGTTTGCCAGATATGCATGCAGTAGCACTGAGCTGCGAGCTGCTTTCCCTTTGTTGTCCCTTGAGGAGCTTTCATTGGTAGGTGTGACCTGCCATCAGACCAGATGTCTGTCCCCAACCTATTGTGGGTCCTCGGTCAGTCTGATGTGTGTGGTTACCTTTCCGTCTTCCCAGGTGGGAGGCACTTTGGAATGGTACTGACCCCTGTCAGAGCTGCTTACACGCGGCTGAGCGTGTGGCGCTGTTTTGGATGGGTTCCCGCCAAGTGCATAATAGAGGGAGCAGGTCTGTAGTAGAACCTGGGGGTGGTGCATGTGACGCCAGCAAGGTCTGGGCTGGCAGAGGAGAAACCGCTAGGGGCTGAGGCAGCCGAGGCTAGAAGTGGTAGATCTGCAGAAGCTACGCAGGTGGTGGGACACGTGGTGTTAGCAAAGTTTGTGTTGGTCTGTTGTGGAAGGAGATGTGGAGCAGAGGCTGGAGGGGCGTGTCTGCAGGAGAACATGGGCATGCAGTGGGCTCCTGGCAAGTCAGGTAGTGAGTGTAAATGCTGACTGGCTCCTGCAGGTGTCTGTGTGTGTATGCTGGGGGCTGGGTGGTAGAGAAGGGGAATGGGGTCTGGGAGCTCCTTTGTTCCTGGAAAAGTCTCCCGAGATCTCTGATCCTGCAGCAGCACATGCTCTGAAGTGAATAAACAAATCTTCATCTTGCAAATCCCAGGTGTTTTTCAAACTGCTGCTTCTATGCTGTATCTCTGTGAGGCTATTTGTTGTACTGTCTTTAAGGGTGGGGACTCAGTTTCCTCTCACCCTCCTGCCTCTCCCAGGAGCCTGGTGATTTTTAAAGTTCCAGGTGTTAGGCCCTGTTGATTGTAAAAATTCTTGTAATGTGGGCCCTCTGGTTTTCAAAGCCAAATATTATGGGGCTTGTCTTCCCTGTGCCTGTGGTATGTGTGGGCGTCTGTTTCTTCCCCCTGTGGACCCTGGCATCTCTTCCTCTCACAGACAGCCCCGCGGGGCCATTTAACTCCCAACCATGCCTCCACCCTTCCTCCCCTATTTGATGTGTACGCTTCTCTACATTGAGCTGTGGAGAGTTTGTTCCGCCAGCCCTTGGGTTGTTCCCTGGATTTTCTACTCTGACGTGGGTGTTATCTGGTTGTATCTGTAGGGCAAGGTGAGCCTAAGGTTTTCCACTCCACTCTCTTCCCCGGAATCTAAAATATGACTTCTCACATTGATCGATCATAAATTCATTGAGGCAGGGAATTGTCGATTTTCATCTTTCCGCAGGACAGATGTGAGCCTAATAAGCACAAATAATTTAGGAATGTGTGTAGCAGTGAGTCCTCGTACACGCACACTGGGGAAGAGGGCTTTGTAGCTGAGGCTGACCCTGGCGAGACCAACACTAAGGCCCACACAAATGAAGAAACAAGGCCCATGAACCAGAGAGACATGGAGGTTATCTGGGGGATGGGGACAGAAGAGTCATCTATGTGCTTTTACATCTTTTACTGAGTTCAGCATAAATTTCTAACTCCTTGGCATGACATTTTATTTTATTTTATTTTATTTTATTTTATTTTATTTTATTTTATTTTATTTTTTTAAATGTTTTATTTATTTCTAGGAGAGAGAGAGAGACAGCGTGAGCAGGGGAGGGTCAGAGAGAGAGGGAGTCACAGACTGAAACAGGCTCCAGGCTCAGAGCTGGCAGTCAGCACAGAGCCCGACGCGGGGCTCGAACCCACGAACCGCGAGATCATGACCTAAGCGAAAGTCGGACGCTTAACCGACTAAGCCACCCAGGCGCCCCAGCATGACATTTTAAATAACAAAATATTAATTTGTAAAAATCTGGAGAATATAGGAAATAAATGCTACTCATCATAAGAAGCTCAAAAAATTGAAGTAAACGAACATTGTAAAACTCTAGTAATGATTTCATAAAGAAAAACTATGGTGACAAACATGTTTGCATTTCAACTTAAATGTATAATTATATATGGGCGCCTGGGTGGCTTAGTCAGTTAAGCGTCCGACTTTCGCTTAGGTCATGATCTCGCTGTTCGTGGGTTCGAGCCCCGCGACGGGCTCTGTGCTGACTCCCAGCTCAGAGCCTGGAGCCTATTTCAGTCTGTGACTCCCTCTCTCTCTGACCCTCCCCTGCTCACGCTGTCTCTCTCTCTCTCTCTCCTAGAAATAAATAAAACATTAAAAAAATGTATAATTATATAGCAGACTATTAGCCATGTTTACTATATTATTTTGTTTAATTTTTTATGTAATCCTCAGGATTTTAGTAATTTCATTATTATCTGATAAACCATTTAAATATTTCTTTTGCATTTTTCTGCTTTTCTAATAAACTTTTTAATCCTTTGAATGAAATGGATTGGTGGTAGAGAATTTCATAGACATCAGCAAATGTGCTTAAAATTGTGTATCATTGTATCAAGTAAAAGGTGAAAAGTTCATTTACTTATTTAATAAATATTGATTAACTCCATGCTGGGGATGATTCAAGGGCGAATTTATAGACAGCAGTGAGCCAACATGTTGAATCTTTGCCATTCAATAGGTGATGAAAAGGTTTCTAGATATTTTTGGCCAAGAGAGGTTTTCAGTGTGAGAAACAGCAATTTTCCTTAAAGTCTTAAGGAAATGATACTTACATTCATATTGTAGTGTGACCTTATAACAATGATTAAACCCTTGTTTCACCTAAAAAGTGATCAATAATCAAAGGATTACAACCAAAGTGTTCTTGACTTTGTCTTAATCAGTTTCCTACTCCTTTGAGTTTTAGGGTTGAAGGACCTTGCATGGGTATTTCTGAAATGTATGATATATATGCATTCACATATAATAATACATATACTGTTATAAATGTTGTATATCTTTCTGTGCTTCATTTTCAGTGACCTGGAGTGTAATAAAACTCTAAGTGTACTCTTTTTAGCAAAGTAAATAACATCTGAATTATCTATCTATATATATGCATAGTAAATCGATCTTGGAACAATTTAGTCAACTAGAGATGTAGATGTATGACTAAAATACTTATATATTCCTGTGCAGTTAATATTTGATTTATTAATTTGTAGGTCATTGGAGCAGAGAACAGATGCATATAAACTTTATGGAATTTCATTTATTTTGGGTTATGAAGGTTTAGGACTACAGAATCCTAATTCCATGGACACATCTTAAGGCACATCCAGCCAAAGATTAATTTTATTCAATTATCATTTCATTTGTTTGCTTTTAATGCCATAGTGATTTTTAAATGGATTACTCATATCAGGAGGAGCAGAATAATGATTCTGGGAAATGTTAATCAGAGTTCCTCAAACGAAGAATTTCTGATCAGATTAGCCTGGTCTAGGCTGTATGCTGCTGACTTTCCCTTTCGGTGATTCAAAATATTTTTTAACATATGGAAGTATAAAGAAGGGCTTCAGTGAAAAACAAAGCAAAACAATAAAAACTCAAACACCGAAACCTATTGAACTTTGCTTGCAGTTGAAAAACTAAACTGTTTGGGGCGCTTGGGTGGCTTAGTCGGTTAAGCGTCCGACTTACGCTCAGGTCATGATCTCGCAGTTTGTGGTTCGAGCCCCGCGTCGGGCTCTTTGCTGACTGCCAGCTCAGAGCCTGGAGCCTGTTTCAGTCTGTGACTCCCTCTCTCTCTGACCCTCCCCTGCTCACGCTGTCTCTCTCTCTCTCTCTCTCTCTCTCTCTCTCTCCTAGAAATAAAAAAAAAGAAAGAAAGAAAAAGAAAAGAAAAACTAAACTGTTTAAGGAAAGTCTATTTTTATTGGCATAGCAATGTGACACGGAACAGCTTTTCTTCATCAGTTTGGTTGGGAAATACCGTATTAGCTAATTGTAAGTCTGTGGTTAATATTATTAAAAGTTTTATCTTAAATTGGACCTTAAGGGCAAATTGAACACACTGATTTAGTTTCATGCTTGTGTGTAAAACCCTTGATGGTGATCTGGTCAACCTATTCTACTTGAAATTAAAAAAAAAATTTTTTTTAATGTTTATTTAACAGGCGCCCTGTCAAATTCAATTTTTGTAACTGCATTTTGTGGATATGCCTTCCTGCCCTTCCATATGGTCTTTACTTTGTGTTCTAGAATGCCTTTGAGGCTAATTTACACAAGGTCTACATGTTTTAGGGGTGTCTGGGTGGCTCAGTCAGTTGAATGTCCGACTTTGGCTCAGGTTGTAATTTCATGGTTCACAAGTTCAAGCCCCACGTCTGGCCCTTGCTGAAAGCTCAGAGCCTAGAGCCTACTTTGGATTATGTGTCTCCCTCTCTCTCTGCCCCTCCCCTGCTCATATTCTGTCTCTCTCTCTCTCTCTCTCAAAAATAAATAAACATTTGAAAAAAAACCCTACATATTTTAGCTCAAGTGGATGTCAGGACCTGAAATAATTCCCTTGAGCCCATCTAAATGTCAAGAACTCTGAGGGCTCATAGATTTTCCCCCACTTTCAAGCTAACACATTAGTCTGCTATAGTTTCATGGATCTGATAGACGGCACAACACTCTCAGGTAAGAGACAAAAGACTTTATTACTCCCCATAGAGCAGCAGTATGCACTTCATGCTCATGTCATCTACTTTTGCACCCCCAAGCACCATGGGGGCAACACATGGTCCTAGATGCTGCATGTGTACTGGGTTTGCTTCAAGCTGAGGAAACATGAGTTTAGGAAACCTCTTTTACAATAAATAGGACACCAGAAAAGCTGCCCAATTTTTGCCCAGGAGAGAGACACTATTTTTGTTATTCTACACAACAAAATTTCTTCCCTTTGCTGTAGAAGAAGGCATTATTTCTATCTGCCAGGTCTGCTCACTTTACAAACATCCTTGAAAATAGAGAAAAGGTTGTGGGTGCCTCTGAGCAGAAGATGTACAGAAATGAGACTCAGGCAGACCCAGCACTAAAATCTGCACTACTTACATATGTTCCTTGAACACTGTAACGATGTGCACGTGCTATGATTATAGTTAGGCAGTAATGGTGCTGGCGCCCTTGGGGATGGTAAGACGTGGGCCTTATCTCATCCTGCTCCTGGACCGAGGGAGCAGCGAGTAAAGATGGTGAGGAAAGGATGGATTCCAGGGGGACAATAGCAGTGGCTAACCCTTATTAAAGCCCTTGGCAGGTACTGAGCACAGGCTAAGTGCTTTCTGTAGGTTTCCTCATTTAATCCTCCAGTATCTCTTAAGGAGGCCCCTTACTCCCATTTTATAGGGGAGGAAACTAAGAGAAATTAAGGACCTGGTGTACGTCACACAGTTAGTAAGTGGTGGAGATGAAATTTAAATCCAGGTAGTCCAAACTTGCAGGTGCATCGTCTGAGCGAAGTGGCCAGGCACACTGACAAGGCGAGCTCAGATGTATGATCTGACTCACCTGGTTGTGGGTGCTGACAGGTGCAATGGAGGGGTGAAGGGAGAAGGGCAGCTCTCGCAAAAGGGCCAGAAAGGTGAGATGTTCATCCATAGTGTGTTGAATAAGATTGCAGAAATGGAATGAAGTGCATTTGATTATTAAAAACATTGTAAGAGTTAAAAAAAAGTTCTAGAAGATTGTGATATAAGCTCTTTACTTTAAGAGGATACTTTGGATACTTCGAAAATGCCCACACAAGCCTGTACTGGGAACATGTCAAGAGAGAAATTCTAAGAGGGGAGTAGGTTTTGCCTCGAGAAGGGGAAGAGAGATTGGAAAAATTTTTGAATGCCTACTGTGTGTTAAAGGTCAACAGGACATTATCTTTAATCTCCATGAAAATCCTATGAAACATTTATTCTCATTGTTATTGTGAACAGGAGGAAATCATCCTTGCTTTCTTGTTCTTCTTGGAGCCCTGAACAGCCATGGGAACGGGCCTGGCCCGGCTGGCTGGATACTAACCAACCACGTGTCCCCTTGCCTTTATGGTCTCAGCTGGCACCCACTAAATTCACAGAGCAGGGGCACCCCAAAGACTGGAAGGTGGCCACAAACAGGTGAGTAAGCCCAGACCCGTCTCCGTGCAGAACCCCAGCTAGCCCCATCTGAAATTTCCGACCCACAGAATACCGACCTCAGTAGATGGTGGTTTTGAGCTACAATGTTTTGGGGGATTCGTCATGCAGTGACAGGTCACTAATGCAGAAAATCATTGAGTAAATGGGCTACACTTCAGAGTGAGTGAATTCAGCAAAGGAGAGAGTTATTAAGATTCAAGTGATTTATTTTCTTTCATAGAATTCTATTTACTATAAAATAATCCCAAACACCCAGAAAAGTTGCAAGGACAGTACACTTGTCCTCTTTTTTTTTTTTTTTTAACCACTGAAACTTTAGATCCTATTCAAGTTTTCCTATTTTTCCCCAGAATGCCCATTAGAGAAAAATTATCCAGTTCAGAATCACATGTTGCCTTTAGTTGTCTTGGCTCTGTTCTCTCCTTCATTCTGGAACCAGGTTTCACCCTTTCTTTGACTTAGGTAACCTTGACTCTTGAAGACTGCAAGGCAATTATTTTGCAGTCTCTATGTGAGTTTGTCCCATGCTTTCTTATACTTAGATGCAGGTTACACACTGTAGGGAAGAATTACATGGAAGTCGTGCTGTCTTCTCATTGCGTCCTACAAGGTTGTGAATGATTTGTGTTTGTTACATTACTGATAGTATTCACAGTGATCAGTTGATTAATGTTGTGTCTGCACCCGCCCCACTTAAAGTTATTATTTTGCTTTTTGTAAATAAGTACTTTGGGCAGGTCATGGAAATAACTCACTGCTTACCAAAACCTTTTTTCATTATATATGTAGTTTTTACTTTATATCAATATGAACTCACGGGTGTCCTCTTTTTATTCCGAGAGTTATAATCCATTACTGTTATTATTTATTTTGATGCTCAAATTGTCTCTGATTTGGCTGTGTCTCAGTCAAGCTGCTCTGTGTTTTTTGACATGGTCCCAGCATCCTTTGAGTACCCTATTGCTTGCCAGTCTAATGATATATCACAAGCCCATCTTGTAATTTTTTGGGCCCTGTCTTAGAATTAGTCATTTCTTCAAGGAGCCATGGTTTTTGTTTTTTAGTGGGGAATGGTATTTAGAAGCCAGGATCTGGATACTGAGTGGGCTCATTGCTCTTGGAATCTCACTCCTTGTGAGCTATCTCAATGGTTAGAACTAGGGAACATATATGTACACACACACACACACACACACCCTTATGCATTTGCATGTGGCTCCCCGTATCCATTAATGTATTGACTGATCCCTCAGTATGTAATGTTCTCTGCGGCCACTGCACTTTCCTTCCCATGGTCCACCTCCACACCTGTGCTGACTCACCCCTCTTGGGTAAGCATTGTCCTGCCCCTGCTGAGGCTCTGACAGCCCACTTCAGGCTACACCTTTGTAGAGTCTCACCTGCTCTGCCCCATCTAATAACCGGGAATTAATTGCTTGGGAAGAGAAAGAGAAGAGAAAGAACAGTTAGACTGGTGGAATGCTGGAAGGAATGGAAGAATGGTCAAGATAGGAATCATCACAAAAAGTCTTTTTTGTGATGGCGCTTACATGGAAAAGTGCAACAAAGCTCATACACAAAGATCCAAAAGAGACTTGCTAACTAACAGTAGCAGTATTTTGAACAGCAATGTCCAAAACAAATGCACAGGCTCTAAAGAAGAGATACATCATAGACTAACCACTTGTCAAACAGAATTAGAATATAGCCCAAACCTCAAATACAGGGCAAAATTATAAGGTTTATTGGTTGTATGCCAACCTCTGACTACTACCTTCAGGGCAGAAACCAAGTGTAGGGTCCTCTTGTGTTCCCCCAATGACCCCTGTGAGACCCCGCCTTTGATCTGGACTCTCTCCTATTTCTTCTCCCACCGCTATTAAGCATGGATCGAAAAGAACACTGGCACATCATCGAAGGATTGAAAGCTAAGCTATTTTGCCAGGTGGTTTTCAAAGGTAAACACCCTTCATATTTCAGGAAACTGACTTTTTTTTCTGTAAATGCTTCTTGAGGTAAATAGTTTCCAGAAAGAGAGGTGGGAGAATGGCATTGCTCAGGGAGGTGGGAACTGCTTTCCCCTTCAAGGTTTCTGGAGTGGTTTTTATCACTTTGGCTTTTGTCCAGTATCGTGCCTGAATGGCCCAGTGCCTTATCAACTCTTTGCTGGTATAATTTGCATACATTTTCAGGTACCTCATTAAGCATTTCTAGGCTGCTGACATCCTTTGTCAGCCCATGAGACTTTTATTATTGAGAACCCACAGAGAATTTTGTAATGTTTTAGAGGATTGTGTTAGTGTTGGAAATGCTGCCACAGTCTCCGTATCTGATCAAAGAGGAAACATGCAGGAGTAGAGAGAATGCACTGAGATTGAGAGATGGTTTATATGGTTCTTCGTGCTTATGCTGGAATAAATGGCCAATTTAAGCAGACAATATGGGTCTTTATTACCTGGAGCTTGGCAGGCTAAAAAAGAAACAGGATAGCATGTGTGTGTGTGTGTGTGTGTGTGTGTGTGTGTGTGTGTGAGAGAGAGAGAGAGAGAGAGAGAGAGAGAGAGAGATTGTCAGCTTGTGGTTTACCCAATGGGGTTAACTTCATAGCACTCCACTGTATTCATATATTCTTATTTTCACTCCCAAACATCTGTCCATTTTTGTTGTGTTCTCTTTATCTCACCTTAAATTAAGAAAAAACAGAATTTGAGATAATTAATTTTCAGTTAATGTCTACATCTTGAAACATCTCCCACTATTCTCTGGCTGTCTCATGATTAGATTTCAGTAATGACATTCAGGCATTTGGGGCCAGAGATAGAAGTTAGCTGAGTATTTGGTCCTAGTCTGTCGGCATCGCTCTGCGACTTCTTCAATATATTCTAACTGCAGTCACTTTCCTATAATGGTAACTCACAGAAAACCAATAACATCCTCAATAAAAGGGTTAACGCTATTTCCTTCTCCTCTGGGACCCTGAGATTTTGCTGAATCTTTTCCCAGGGCTGAGGAAATCCTATTAATGGCAAAGTAAAAGTAGAGTGTGCTGTGCTTCTCGGAGCTCACCCTGTCTCTGGTCATGGTTGATGGCTAGGACCGTATTTCCTCCTGGACCCCATCTGAGTGCCATTTGAAATCTATTCTCATCACACCCTGGATGTGACCAAAGGAGGGATGTCCCTGTCAGAACTGTCCAATGAATAATCGAATCCAACCTGCAATTCTTCTAGGCTGTCAAACATTTCTGGAGTTGAGTTCACAGGGAGATTGTTTTTCCCTCTTCTGAATTAAAATTGGGAGTAGGGACAGGCAAATTAAAGGCACTCAGAGAGAAGGTGCAGGAATTCTTAATGAGGATAACTTCATAGGTAAGATGTCTTCACTTCATTCATTCCCAGAAAAAATAAAGGGCATAACTGGATAAGGGAGGAGTTGTGTCTTTCCAAAATATTTTGAGGATAAATAAATAATATATTTTACTGCCATGTTTTGCCCAGTTTTTCACTGGTCTCCAACAGTGCTTTTCACAAACTTCCATGTGCATACAAATTACCTGGGGAATCTTATTCAGCTGCAACTTAAAAAATTTTTTTTCAGTTTATTTTTTTGTATTTTCAGAGAGAGAGACAGAAAAAGTGTGAGTGAGGAAAGGGCAGAGAGAGAGAGAGAGAGAGAGAATCTAAGGTAAACTCTACCCTGTTAGTGTAGAGCCTGATGTGGGGCTCAAACCTACAAACTGTGAGATCATGACCTAAGCCGAAGTTGGACGCTTAACTGACTGAGCCACCCAGGCGCCCCTAAGCTGCAACTTCTTATCCACAAAGTCTGGGATGAGGCCCAGGATTCTGCATTTCTGACAAGCTCCTAGACAATGCTGATTTATGAGCCATACTTGGAGTAGAAGAAGCCACAGAAGGGGTTCTGAAAGTATGGTCTTGGGCCAGCAGCATCAGTATCACCTAGAAACATATTAGAAATGGGAATTCTGGGGCCCTAGGCCAGACTGACTACAATAGATGGAATGGACCACCAAAGATGTCTACCGTCTAATCCATAGAGCCTGTGAATGTATCACATACAAGAGGAACTTTGCAGGTACAACTGAGGTTTATCAACTTTTAAGACAAGGAGATTATTCTTGGGTCTGTTCTAATCACAGTGATCTTAAAGGTAGAGAGGTCTCTCCGGCTGAAGTCAGAGAGATACAGCGGAAGGGAAAGTCAGAGAGGTTCAAAATATGAGAGAGACTGGATTTGCTGGAGGGGGCTGCATGGACAGCATGGGAAGGAATGCACGAAGCTTCTAGAAGTCAGTTTGGTTCTTGACTGACATCCAACTAGGACATGTGGACCTCAGTCCTACAACCACAAGGAACTGAATATGGCCCTTAACCTGAATGACCTAAGAGGCAGATTCTACCCTGAGACTCCGAGAAAGAATTCAGTCTTCCCAGCACCTTCTCGATTTCTGCCTCCTGAGGCTCTAAGCAGAGGACCCACTTACGCTGTGTGCTGACTCACAGAACTGTGACTAACAAACTTGTGTCTTAAAGTCATTAAGATTGTGATAATTTGTTACAGCAGCAATAAGAAACAGATACATTGGCTGAATCAGGAGTTCTGAGCATAGGGCCCAAGAGTCTGTTTTTATAAGCTCTGCGGGTCAGTCTGATGCTATAGAAAGAGCATGCTTTAGAGCCTGCAAGGAACCCAACATAAATGATTGCAGCATCAGCCAATCATCCTAACATCCCTGGTCTTTTTTCTTTGTTTGGAAAATGGGGTCGATAAACCAATGTGTTGATGTGGGAACTTTGATCAGAATCTCTGGTAGAATATTTAGCAGTTCTTATTATAGGATTTCCTCAAATGTTACCTTCTTTCCTTCCTTCCACTTCCTTCCATGGACACAATAATGCAAACAGTATTGATGATTCTGATGTCAGCCTTCTGAGGCTTAGGACTTGGAACTTGACCTTGATTGTCATTGTGTAAATATGAGCTGGAAAGGAAAACCAGAATCACAGGAAGGAGATGCAGGTCTAATTTATAAGCATTGCCTTGCTCTGCCTAATTGCTACTCTTCAAAAAGAGAACAATGAACGTGCTTCCCTTGTTTTTAGAAAAAATTCAGCCTTATTCAGATCTTGATATTTAGATTGAGATATTAGAACATTTGGTTCTAAATGTGACCTTTTAATCATAGTAAGAATGTAAGTCGGTTCTTTACATCAGACAGTCTTTGCTGTGGGACCACAACAGCTAAAACACGTTTATAGTCTGGACATTCTTAAGGATGCAATGTACTAATTCTAATTTGCTAGTCTACTGGAGTGCTGTAATGCTCATTAATTAAAAAAAAAAAAAACTTCAAGTGTATTTGCTTTCAATTGTGTCCACCTCTGAGCTGAAAATATTTGCCACTTCTTTGTCCTTTATCCATTCTGTAAGGCGAACTGCTTCCTTGGATGATTACATATTCTTCTCCTCCATGATCACTACAGCCTTTCCCTTCTAACCATCAATCACCGTGTGATGAAATTTGTTGATTGGGTTTATTTTGCAAATGATGCAGTTTGCAAAGTCCCAGGTTCATAGTCATTTTCCATTGCTGTCTAGACGAGGCTAAAACTCTCAATCAATCAACACTTCGAGATTAATTTTTCCCTCTCTGTGAAATAAAAAAAAGTGAATTAAGAGTTAAATTAGGCTTCCTGGCTTATGTATTTATTAATCAATCAACCTTCCACATAATACTAAATTAATGTTTATGGTACAATATCTGCATACCGATTTCTGTGTCTGCCAGTTTGAAAATAGTGCTGTGCTGAAGCAAGATTCTATCTGCTGTGAACATTTTTATAATGAGCTGCAGCCCTGGAAACATTGAAACCCATTTAAAAAGTGACCTGAATAATCTCTCAGAGAAAATTAAATGGGTGAAAGATCATGAATAAGAAGTAAATATATATTTAAATGGCATCAAGATGGCGTCTTTTCTTTACTGTGCAGTTCTTGGTTTTATTAATATAAAACTGCAGCTGGGTGATTTGGGAAATGTTTGGAGGGATTCTACGACTTACAGATACTCTTCCTTTAAATATGGATAGCCCAAATCTCCTTCATCCACATCACATTTTTTATTATTACAAATTTTCAATGTTCTTAGTGCCCAGAGAATGATGCTTAATAGCCCTTTACAGTTAATGTGTTGATTTTCTCTAACAATGGGGTATAGAGTGGAGGTTAATTACCTGAAGTGTAGCCCTCTGATGAGAAACATTGACATCACTGGGGAACTTGTTAGAATTTTTGGGTCTTAGTTTCCAGATCTTCTGAACCAGAATCTGCATTGCAACAAAACCCGAGGCAGTTTGCCTATACATAATGTGTGAACACTGCTGGAGTAAAAAATGGCTGTGAGGTGGGGGTGTGGGCACTGTCAGGGCGTGGAGCATAGAGGTGGTGAAAGGCAGTATTGGACAGAAATGTGCTTTTCACCTGCTTGCCATCAAGTAGGGAGAGGTTTGTGAAGAATCTCTTGTATTCTTTTGCCTTTTTATCCTGGCCTTCCATAGAATGCATATGTTAAATGGTTGTGCAGATTTGATGGTGTAGTTTATAATTATGCACTCATGGAACAAGTCTACATGGCCTGCGTTCCATTCTCTAATATAGTGTCTTCCAAAATGCAGCATGACCTTGAGTGAGAAGCAGTGTGGGTAGTGGAAAACCCAAAGGTTTTGAGGCTACATAGAGCTAGACTTTAAATTTAATGTTATTGTGTTGATAGTTTCTTTGTGTGCAAAACAAGCAAAATAGCCATGATGTCACAGATGGTTTACGTGAGATGATGCACAGGAAACTCCATGTTAAGTGACCAGAACCAAGCAGAAATCTAACAAAAGTGTCTTCCTCTTTCATACTGATAATTCACTGGTCCATCCATCTATCCATCCCATATCTATTATGTGTACATGTGTATAAATCTGTCTATCCATCCAAATGTCTGTCCATCTATCTTCTATTTATATATATATTTTTTCTTCTGCATATGTCTTCTTTTTGTCTTCTGTTGTCAGTAATAATTTCCTATTTTTCCATCAGGCATGCCACCTCCATTATTTCTTTTTCCTTTTCTGATATGTTTATCTATTTTTGAGAGAGAGAGACAGAGACAGAGACAGAGACAGAGAGAATGAGTGGGGGAGGGGCAGAGAGTGAGGGAGACACAGCATCTGAGCTGTCAGCCCAGAGCCTGACCTGGGGCTCAAACCCACGAACCACGAGATCATGAC
Organism: Hyaena hyaena; assembly: GCF_003009895.1. NCBI lineage: Eukaryota > Metazoa > Chordata > Mammalia > Carnivora > Hyaenidae > Hyaena > Hyaena hyaena. The sequence goes on from NW_024081174.1 coordinate 599,718, forward strand.
CTGAGCTGAAGTCAGACGCTTAACCGACCAAGCCACCCAAGTGCCCCCACCTAGGCAAGTGAAGACATAGAGGCAAGTCAGGTTCCTGGGAAGGAATGTTCCAAATAGCTGAGTTCGCAGAATATTGCATGCTCTTGTATTAATATTATGTGTTCATGACGTCCAGCTTCATGGGCCTCTACCTTCTTCTCTCATAAAGCATGATTGGTGCTTCCCAGAGCTCATCTTATTCCTTCCAGCACATTCTTAGGAATCCTTCGGCCGAATAAAATGGGCATCCATCTAGATTAGATGTTGCCAGGCACATTTCTCTCCCAGCCTGCTTCCCATTCCCTACATACTTCTGTAATTGTGTTGGGTGCTCCCATAGCAGCAGTGAGGCAGGTGAGGCTTTTGCTGGCATTAGGTTCAGAACACAACCCAGATAATATTGCCCTTCTATTTCTTTCTTTACTGCCCTGAGGGTGTGGGGAGAGATGAGGGGAAGGTATACATATGCCGCTTCCTCATGGGGAAAGCTCTTGAGCCCCGGTGTCTTCAGGAAATCAGTCTCAGGCTCCTGACATTGAGAGAACAAGATTTTGATACTGAAACTGATCCTTCAATATGAACTGGAATTATTCCCTGCTGAGCCAAACTGCTCATTTATCTTGTACGTGACAAAATCTGCTCCAGCATATGCTTTCACCTTTGATAGGAAAAAAAAAAAGTCATTTTAATTGCTAGTTAAGACTGCTGGGTTACTTTAATTTGCAGGCTCTTTATTAACTGTGATCTATTTCATTTAAAGCAGCAATAAATGAGATTTGGTGTTAGCCTCCTAATTATTAAATTTCACAGGCTCTGTTAGAAGACTCTGGGTCACCCTTTGAGACTCTGAGCCATTTCCATTTAAGATCTTAGCATACTTGAACTGTAGACAGAGCCCTGATACATAGTAGGTTCTTAATAAATGTTTGAACACCGGAAAAAGGAGATGTGTATATGCTTGTCTGCCCACCATTTCCTTTAAAACACTTGTTTTCATAGGTTGTGGGTAGGACATAATTTCTCATTACATCTCTCACATCAAAACACATGTGGCAGCAGTTGCTTAAAATATCTACGTCAGGTATGGAAAGCTGTACATGTGCTCATAGTGTGTTAATCCAGCCAATATCCTTACTCTGGTTTTACTTAGATGAAGGCGGGGAGGAGCGGGAGCTCCCTCAAACAGCATGCCAGTTGTGAGCTGGAGACTGAACGACAGTTTATAGCCCGTGGGACAGAAGTTCTGTTAAACTACCTTAGAAAAGAGATAGCATATTTTGATGAAAAGAAGGTAGTACTAGAATCCTTGAGACTTGTGCTCTTGTCCCAGTTTCTACTGTTGACTGATTTGTGACCTTGAGCAGCTCACTTCTCTCTCTATAGATCTCAATGACTCCACCTGCAGATCGTGAGGCTGGAGATGCAAATCTTGTTCAGGTTCCAAGCTCTTTGACTGCCATTCACAGCCCACTCAGGTATCAGAGCCTGGATTCTCATTTGGTTTTATCTAGGTCTTCATTTCTGGGCAGGTCACTGCACTTTTGTGAAGGATATCCTTGAACTGGTTAATTGGACACATTTTTAGAGAAATTATGAGAATCTTCAGTGTGGTGTGGCTATATTTCACCCAGGTTACCGTAAGAGACAGAATGCAACCTGCCTCCTTGCGATGATGTGGAGATGTTAGTTGAATGTAGGATGTTGTGCTGACATGTTTTGACATGCATGTGCCCTTGGGGTCCTGGAGGTACCTCAGCCCATCATGTCAATCAAGGAACATGGGACTGTCACAGTGTTTAGGTTCTTGGTCTTGCCCCCTCTTGCCATCAGTTGTTACCTCTTATGCTATTGGTTACCAGGAGAATGCAGGTAGCTAAACTAGAAATCAGTGACCCAAAATCTGTGCATCACACCAAGCCTGCGGTTCTCACTTGAGAGTGACTTCATCTCTTTTTCTCTTGAGACTAAAGTGCATGGACTTATGGACAACAATTTCCTTTGTAACTGACTTATTTGGCTGATGGCAGTGACTTAAGATTTCTAGAGCTGCCAGAAGTCAGAGCAGAAGGTGGGGAGGTGCATTTCTTATATATGACTGTATGCAAACATAAAATCAGTAATATATCATGTTCAGTATCAAAAAGTACCATATTTTAAAAAACTTAAATTTAAAAAAATGTTTATTTATTTTTGAGAGAGAGAGAGCAAGCAGGGGAAGGACAGAGAAGAGAGGGAGACACAGAATTCAAAGCAGCTCCAGGCTCTGAGCTGTCAGCACAGAGCCTGATGTGGGGCTTGCACTCATGAACCATGGAGGATCATGACCAGAGCTGAAGGTAGATGCTTAACGGAATAGCACCCCAGGTGCCCTATTTAAAAAACTTTGAAATTCCATAGTGTGCTTAACACAGTGTCGTCATATGGAGTGGACAGCTAATGTGAAAATTCACTCCGTATTTGATTGTGTGGATTGTAGATCCCAACTCACATATATCTGATAGTCATTTAAGTTTCTAAGTTATTACAAAGGAAGATATATGTGTCCTGAGACTCCTCCAGCCTCCCTGTGTTTTGGGTACAAATGAGAGCACTTAAACATGAACATGGACCCAAATTTCACTTGTCCCAAGAAACTTGCACAGGACTTTGAATACTTCAGAAATTCCCCAGATGTACTTATAAGCATGTCTATTGCTGCCAGATGCTAATGCAACCCCTCCACTTTAACAAGGCAGCCTCTGGGCTTTGCTGCTTGCAGATCAGAGTCCCAGGGTGATGGGAGCTACATTATATTTTATTGTGAAGTAGAGAATGACAGCTGCTCTCGGGCTTCTGGCTCATCCTCCCCCACCTTCATCATCATCATCATCATCATTTCTGGGAGGTGGAAGAGGGGTACCTTCCTAAACCTCGTGGTTTTAGTGAAACAACTTTTTCTATTCCCTTCCTCTCCCCAGCAGCACCCTCTTTCTGCAGGCATCAGTCACACTGAGAATGCTCTGATGCTGACTTTCCTTCGGCTTATGCTCATTCTGCCCTTTGGTGAGGTCTCTAACAGGCAGCTCCTTAATAGCTCTTTCAAATAAGCTCCTGATGGCTTATCACACCAATTCACTGAAAGTGCCCAGACACATGTGGCTATGACCTTAGGGTCCTGCTGGGACCCAAAGTATATGGAGTATTGAACATGCTGGATATTGTAGCCCTTCACGTATGAGCCAGCTAGTAGGTGATGTAGCCACAATATGGGCGGCCTTTGATGATACAGGCTTTGAGGGACAGTTTATGTATAATTCAGTCCTTTATTTAACGTTCGCCATATCATGTCATGGTGCCTGCCTCTTGGCGAGTTCATGCTTTTAAAACTCCTTTACCAATTGATGAGGAGAACCAGGGAGGCAACGCAGCTTAAATAACATTTTACCAAGTTTTCCAGTGAAGGAAGAGGGTAAAATGATTATATGAAATGAAATGTTTGAAATCAGTGGCAGATCTCAATTACCAATCGATCCCTGGTATCCCTGGAATGCAGGGCTAACAGCAGATGCAATATATATATGCACTAAGATATCTACACACACGCCAGTTGCCAAATAGAGCCTGTTTTTTTCATTCCACCTGGAATATGGTGAAAAGATCAGAGACTAATTCCTGTTGCTTTTTCTCTCTTCCATAGCTGCTGAGAAACTGCCTCTGTTATGTTTGCATTTTGTAGAATAGAGGTTGTAAAAATTTCAAAAGAAAAGCCAAAATGTTAGTGGAAAAGATCTCTGGGAATGTGTGTATGTGTGTTCTGTTTTCTACAGCTGTCATCTGCTTTGCAGAGATGTTTTTAAAAGGTAGTGACAAATCCAAGGCATTACCCATGATACACTTAGGCACTTAGCCTTGAGCCCTACTCAGAATGACCTTCTTAAATCCAATAAACAGTAGCTCTATGACTATTTTATTACATGCCATGATGCTCACAGCCATAAGTGGTTACCCTGAACTTTGGCCCCTTTTTGGTTTTCACAGTAAAGATTCAATGAACTTGAAGTGACGTATATAGAGAAAAGCTGCTCTACCCTGCTCTTGAATGATTTACCTTTGTACAGTGTCCTGACGAGGAGTAAGAACTTATTCCATGAAATGGATATATTTCTGTCTTAACTAGTAAAGAAGAAAAGGAAGGGTAGAACAATAAAGTTCAGAGGAATAGTGTATCATGTAAACATGTTTGGGTGCTTATGAATACAGCAGGTTCTATGATGGTGAGATGACTCCCTAAAACTGCCACCCTGAAAACATATGGTTTCTATGGAGCTTTATCAATTAGTCAATCAGCCAACCAACCTATCAGTTAAGCAGTCAGTAAGTGTGTTTGAGTACCTATTATATATCTAGGATCATTAGATTTTATTGATGAATGAATGTATTTATTTATCTGACCAACATTTATTGGCAGCCTTCTTCATACTGATAAGACATAAGGTAGGTATTGCCAACACAATAGGGCACAAATACTACCTAGTTTATTAAACCATGGTTTAAATACTATATTATAAGTGTAACAATAGAAATATTCTTAAGGTATTGTGAAATTCATTCATTTGCTCATTTCCTCATTCATCCATTCAACTTTTGCAGTGTTCTAGCCATTGTGCTACAGTCTGAATAAAAAAAAATGTTAAATAAGACAGAACTAGCAACTGCCTTCAGAGAACTTATATTTTCATATGGGAGAAAGGCAGGAAAGAAAAAGAAAGGAGGGAAGGAAGAAAGAGAAAGGAAGGAAGGAAGGATGGAAGGAAGGAAGGAAGGAAGGAAGGAAGGAAGGAAGGAAGGAAGGAAGGAAGAAAGAAAGAAAGAAGGAAAGAAAGAAAGAAGGAAAGAAAGAAAGAAAGAAAGAAAGAAAGAAAGAAAGAAAAGAAAAGAAAGAGGAAGGAAGATGCATTAAATAAACGAATGCATTTAAGTAATGAATGAATGAATGAAATCACAAAACTGTGATGGATACTATGAAGGAAAGCATGAGGATTCATGATAATTATGGGAAAGGTCCCTACAGGTCCCTAGAGATACTCCTACAAAGAAGCAAATAACTTTGCTTTGAGATGTCAAGTATCCATATGCCAGGTAATGTATTCAGCTATGAGTACAGTCATCAAAACCTTCAGGAACATTAAGGCCCGCTGAAATCTCAAGGTATCACTGCCCATAACCGGAATGTATGGTGTGAGGGGTGCTAGGGATCAGCTGATATGGTCTTCAGTGCTGGCCTTGTGACGTCATTCGATTTAATATTTAACCTGTCTGGGTTTCAGTTTTCTTACTTATAGACTGGAAGAGTTGGATTGGGTCATCCATAAAGCCCCATCTAGCTGTAAACCTCAGCATTCCCAGTAGGATAAATAATTTCCCACTGCTCAGCAAAAGGGCCAATTTCTACACAAAGCATGTGCATGTGCTTGATAAAGCTTAGAGCACTATACAGTGCAGTAGCTGAAGGAATACGTCTAGATAGACTGATACGCATGAGCTCAGGGCATGTATAATGCAGGACGTGGAAGCTTGCATAGTTCACCAAAGGCTACACGGTTCCTAGGTCTGCCCACTTTTTAAAGGTTTGATGAAGGAACCACCTATGTTTCTATAACATTTATGCATTTATCCAAATTAGAAAAGATAACCATGGATGTCCCAGGGTGGGAGTAGAAAGAAGGAGAAGTCATGAGTGGAGAATCGAGGTCTGGTGAGCTGAGTGCTGAGGAATTCAAATAAGTTAGTTTCCAGTCTAGGTTTTGTCACTGGCCAGCCTTCATTCACTGGGAAGGATACTAAATCTTTCACCAGTACCATCTGTATGCAAGTGAAAGGTACTAGTTGCCCTGAATTAGCTGTGTTCTGGCTTCATTCTTAGCATCAGATACTCTTCCCGATCAAATCATGCATGAAACCCCAGCATACCAAACAGATGAAAGTCAAGTCACCCTGGTTGAGGGAAGCATTGAAGACCTGTAGCCCCCCTAATTGGGCCCTTTTCTCTCATCCCTAAAGCAGTTGTGAGGTAGGAAGCCAGGTCTTCTGGAAATTCAGTTTGGAAGCCACTGGGCTCAAGGATGACAGTCTGGTAATATCATACATGGTCCTCTGAAGTCTTCACTGTTGCCAACTCACACACTAACTTTTCCCTTGTTTGTACTAATGTATTAAATAAAAGGTATTGGTGTGTAGAAGGGTATTTCTGGAATGGTTTCGGAGCTCTGTGTGTTGGCTTTTGTGAGTTGACTACGGTCAACTCCACCTCACTCATTCCATGTTCTGGCCACTTCTCTAAGTGAAAGCTGGCTGGCATTTAAGGCAATCTGGAGGGTTAATTATGGTCCATGCCAGTGATTTCATCCTGCATTAGGTAAAGACACTGTACAGACTGTGGAACACTTGACTTATGCAAATATGACCTTACACAGATTGTTCTATGAGGCCCATAATAACATCTTAGAGATGGAAATGTGAGTGATGCCGTGTGTGGCTGGTGGCTGTAAAGCCAGGGTGCTGGGCAGGCAGCCGCCACCACGAGGCAAGGGGCTTTTTGACTACGCTTTCATGTTGTTCTGTTTTCCCCATGGATTTTTGCACGTGTTATTTCAGTATCGTTTGTATTATAACCTCTTTTATGACATTTTAACTATGATTGAATGGAAACCAAGCAATAGCAAGGGGTATACTAGGAGGAAAAAAATGAAAGTGTAAAGAGGCTTACAAGTGCCAAAGCCTTTATTCCATTGTGTGGGATTTCCTTTGGGTGCCTCAACAATGAAAATTATTTTGCACAAAAGTACATGCATAAAAGTGCACAGGAAACTTCCTACACGTGGTATAATGCTTAAAAGGCTTAGGTCTTGGAGTGAGATGGATGGGGCTCTGAATTTTGTCTCTTCTTAGTTTTGTGACCTTTGACAAATGGCTTAATGTCTCCCAGCCTCAGTTTCTCATCTGTAAAATGGGTGTGATGACATCAGCCCCTTATAAGATTGTCTTGACGATTAAATGAGATAGTATTCATAAAGTGATTCCCTTTCTACCTGGTACCTACCAAGTCATATAATTTACTATTAAATCCCATTTTTCATCCACATTATTGGTAGCATTTCCATTTCACAAAAAGCTCCTGTTTTGGTGTTCCTATGTATTTTTTTTTTTGAGTACTTCACAAAAGTAGAAATCTAAATGGAAAACTTAGCACTAATACAGACAAATGATGAAATTTAAAAAGATATGGGATACATATAAACAACAATTAAAACAAAGTATTATTGTAAGTTGATGTAAAGGGGAGGTGCAAGATTTTTAATGCAGTGCTATGGTTACCCATGGGTGGCTCAATAGATTTAAAATTTGTAGCAATGTTCAAAATGTAAAAACGAGAGGCTGGGAAGGCTAGCATTGTGATAAAAGCAATGGAAATTATTCTCAAATGTTGCAAATAATTATAAGGAGACAATGGCATTGCACATATTTTTATTGTGAATAAAATTGGGCTCTTTTAGGGAATGATATCAAAAAGAATGTTTTAAGGGCAGGAAAAACATCGTCAATATTAAAGACCACAAAAGTCAGTCATGGATTTTTTTTTCCCCTTAAGGCTTAATGTGTTCACTAAAGTTAACACAAGCACTTGCTTATCATTTAGAATGTGCACATGTACTTGAAGACCTTGGCAAGGCAGTGTATGGGCCAGTGTTTGAGCCAAACGTGCATTGCAGGATAGCCTGAGAGAAGAGCCATCATGAACAGGGGTGTGGATGGAGACCAATGTGATTAAACCCTGGACAGGGCTGGGAGATGATGTTTTCATCTTCTGAGATCTTTCTCATGGGAATAACTGTCAGTCCTAATGGCTTAGTGTTGCCTGAGGCTCTCTTTCCATTCTGCAAGTTTATATTTTTCATTTTCCTGACTTTCAGGTGCTTATAGGTTCTCCCCAAATTGACTGCTTACATTCTTGTTTGGCTCATGCTTTCTTGCAGTGTACTTGGATCCTTTTGAGAGAGACCTTACTTAGGTTTGCTCAAATGAAAATTTTATTTCTTTACTTCTTGCAAAAATAACTCCCTTTTGTCTAAAAGTTGGGCCGTCAAGGCCTCCCAAGTTGTAAGTTGACATTGCCTGGCCACTCTTCTGTCTCAGGCCCCCATCAGCCATGGTGAGTTGGGCATCTATCTGCATGACTCTGCTCACCTGGGATTTCAGTCCCTCTGCCTTGCCTGGTGTCTAGTACAGAGAAGGAACTTGAAACATACTCTTTGGGTGAATGGAAAAAAAAAAAGACTATATCAAACATACATCTTTCCCAATAAAATCTATTCATGGCTAAATACTGAAGAGTGAAAGTGATACATGCGGTAGTAATGGCAACACCATTTGTTAGTTGAGAGTTCGCTGCATGTCCAGCATGGTGCTGAGGTTTATACTTATTTATTTCACTACCATGGCCACCATAGCAGGTCGATATTATGATCTTCATTTTATAGATCAATATTTTAGAATTTGGAATATAGCCTGAAAGATAACATCATTTTTGCAATTGAGCCCATGTATTAGAGATAACAGAATGATTTGGTATGTGTTCTTATGCTTCCTTTCTTGCCCCTGGGTCTGATGGATGTAGGACAAGTCACCATAGTCATTCCCTTGGTGAACTTTTCTCTCAGAACTTAGGTCCATTTGGCCACTAATTCCTGGCTTTACCACTCTGGATAACATCATTATTTTAGATATTTCTATATTTGAAATTACAAACCCCTAGGTGGGTGTTTTTCACAAAGAATTTATTTACCCAGACACTTTCCTCATTCTTAGCATGTTGCCCTGTTCAATTTCAACCATTTCATGCTGATTTATTGCCAAACTCTGATGAAGCAACTGTTCTCTTGGTGTAGGAATTTTGCCTCTCGTTCCTTAAGCAACGCCCCCCGAGTGCCTCCTGACCCACACTTGGCCAAAACGCATCCTGGCATTCTGGAATGATGCTTAGAGGCAGGGAGGCAAGGCAATTCTAGAAGAGTTTCAGGGAGACTATGTCTTTCTCTCTTACTTTCTCCTTCTCTGTGTTATATACCTGGGAGCATCAATCCCATTAGTAATAAAAAATCAATCTCACTGAAGACAGTTGTAGTCAGAATAACTCTAAGGAACAATTCTTCAAGAAATGCCACTGCATGTCAAAACACAGTCTGCCAACAGGGCATCATTTACTCCTAATGTGTTTGAGTCCCCCTTATATCCTCTGGCACTACATAAATCCAAAGTCCTTTCCTCCTACTTTTCAACCAGAAATTCTTCTTTAGACTTAGTTTTAAAAAATAAGCTGCAGCTCATTTTGCTGTCATTAATTCCATGCAGATTTTTAGGGCTTTATGAAAATTGCTTCAAACAACGGGCCTGTGAAGGAAATGCATGAACAGATGTTCTGGGGAAGTTCAGAGACATTAGGTTTCTAGAAAACATGTTTCAAACAGTTGGCTCAGGCATAGGCACACCTTTTAATTACACTGAACTTATGATAGGTCAACATTTCAAGGTTTATCTGAATTGTGTGTTAACCTTGAGCACTGTCATCACGCTAAGGGCAATCACTGACCTTGAAATAAGAGAGTTAATCATGAAAAGCAATTCAGCAATTGGCAGTGTCACTAAATAACTGAGGGAAGGCAGAGAGAGAGAGAAACAGACAGACAGACAGACAGACAGAGACAGGAAGAAATGTTTTGGTTTAAAAATGTGAACTAATGGTTCTGGGTATATAATCCCTGTGCTTTCTTTCTTTCGAAGGTGGGATGGGCATGCACTGAGCCACCCATATTTTTCTTTCAGCTTTCCATGGGCTTCTTCCAGAACTCTGTCTGTGGCTGTATCTTTGTGTGGGGTAAACCAGCTAGTCTGGGGATGAAAGTTGCCAGTGTTGTGCCTCTTGCGCACTAGACAGCCCATGCATGGGAACTGACTTGACTCTACTTCCCTGGGCTCAGGCTCCAGAGAAGAATGTTTGTTTCATTGCAACTGGGAAAGTCAACTGCTCCTAGAAACTCACGATATGACTTCTCCTGTTTTGTCTTTATTCTTTAAAAAAAATCCCAAATGTTCTTAGTTCCTCTAGAATGAGGAAATTATCCTTAATGTAGAGAGACAATTCTCACATTATTCTTCAAGGCACAAAATGATTCTTTCATTCTCCTCCCAGTGCTGAGAAGTACCTCTTATTGTTAAAACTGTGGGTTCTACAAATTGTCCTTAATAACACAGAAAGTACTAGGTCTCTGGAAGAGGGGTCTTCCAGTTTGTGCGGTGCTGGGAAGGCAGGCAGTTAGAGGCACAGGCCGCTTGCCCACCAGGTGTGGTTGGCTCCTCCACTGCGGTCTGGTCGCTGTGTCTCTCTCTGTCCACTGAAAGTGCCAGTGAGAGCACGCTCAGCCCCCACCTCACCTCTGACACGGCATCTGTGAAGAGGGATTTGTAAGAATTCCTGCCAAGTAAGCTACAGAATGTAAAGTGGTGTATGAATATGTAATAGCAGCCATTATCAGTTGATGCCCCTGTCTTTGGAAAGAATCATTTCATTCACTGTGGAGAGAATGAGGGGCAATTTGAAATGGCCTGAGGTAAGTGGCATTTCATATATTGCCAATCAAATTAACCTTGAACCTTTCTCTGCTACTTAGAATTCTTGTTCTTTTTCTTCTTTCTCCATTGCTGAAAATTAAGATGATGCGTATAAAACCACTTTTCACTCTACGATATTGCACTCTCTCTTCCTTTCCCTCCCCGGGGAGGAGAGAGATGAACACTTCTGTGCATCAATCAAACTGATGGCGACCTAGAGTGGGGGAAAGTGAGGCTGTCACCGAGGCTGGGAGACCCGATGCTGTGTCTGGTCCTCTGCCTCTCACCTAAAGGCGAGATGCTAATCAGAACTGCAGCTGATCTGAGCTGGGACGTGTGATCCTGGGTCACCGCTACCTGACATGAACATGGGATTCTATGGGAGCATGGATCCGGGGCTCTTCCGTCTTCTGGTTCTCACACATGCCTTGCATCTGTGTTGGAGGGAGGGTGTATGTGGGGGTCTCTTTGGAGCTCATGGCCGATTTTCTCTGTCTGAGCAGAAAGCAGTCATTGTGTGAGTATATGCAGTAGTGGACTGTTCAGTGCCTGCATTTTTGTATGAGCATTTAGTACTTGTGTACATTTTCTTTTTTGTATGTTGATTTATTTATTTTGAAAGAAACAGAGAGAGAGAGAGAGAGATTGAGAGAGAATCCTAAGCAGACTCTGTGTTGTCAGTGCAGAGCCCAGTGTGGGGCTTGATCTCACAAACTGTGAGATCATGACTTGAGCTGAAATCAAGAGTCAGGTTCCTAACTGAATGGGCCACCTGGATGCCCCTTGTGTACATTTTCAATAAGACTGTAGGTAGCCTCCTCCACTCCCAATGCTATGAACATGTGCATTTTCCTTTCTCAGCCTCGTCTCCTCAGATAGATATAACAGGCATTTCAGAGGTTTCCACTTTTTAGACAGACATTCTGCTGGTTTGAGTTACTGTTTTATCCCAATCATACTCTCCACTTTTCAATGCCTAGAACGTATTTGTTTGTTTATTTATTGTGAGAGAGGGAGCACATTTGAGATGGGGAGGGTCAGAGAGAGAGGGACAGAGACAATCCCAAACAGGCTCCACGCTGTCAGAGCAGAGCCTGATGTGGGGCTCTTTCTCACAATCATGACCTGAGCTGAAATCAAGAATCATATGCTTAACTTACTGAGCCACTCATGAGCCATTCATGTGCCCCAACCACTAGACCTTTATGTATGCTGTCCCCACCCAAAGGCCTGTTCCTCAATGTCTCTGCCATGATCTAACTTCATTATACAACCTCCCAAGAACCAGTTCCAGTGCCATCCACCATCCAGTGCCAGTTCTTCTCTTCTTACCCCCCACCCCCATGGAAATGACTCCTTCCTTCTTTTGAATGGTAGTAGCACTCTGTTCCTGCTTCATGACACTTGTTATATCAGGTTCTGTACCAGAGCCCTGTGGTTTCTGCTTTCCTTCTGTTCTTCTAAATTTTAAGATCCATGCAGACAAGAAACATCATTGGTTATTCGTGTGTTTCCCACACAATGGCAGAAGGATTTAAGAAGGGTTACAGGGGTTTAGAACAAAGAAAAAGAAATTAAAAATAGATTAAAAAACTGAAGGCAACAATTTTCTTTGTAACTTGATAGGATCTAGTGCCTTTCAAGCAGAAGGGTGGGGATATTGTGAGCCTCTGGGATGGAGGTATTTATTCTCCAAGCCTCTGCAACCCAAGCACTGGGGAGCTACCGGCAACAGCCAGAATCTTGTCAAGCACACTAGAGTTTGGGCAGTGTATTTTGTCACTGTTTATCTACATTCAATCCAATTTGTGGTTCTTTCCGTGCAAATTAATAAACATAAAATAATGTACTTTTACTTATAGGATCTGCCTCCAGGGAGATAGAGTGAAATAGGATAAGTAAAGCCAAATGGGCCAATGGGTCTTGATCTTGATGCTGGATAAAGTGATAACACTGATTGGCAGACAAGAGCCAATTCTTGTTTGGGAAATAATTTGAACAACTCCATTAAGGCATCACCAAAGAAGACGTGTGTGTGTCTGTGTGTGTGTGTGTGTGTGTGTGCACGTGTGCATGTGTGTGTTTTAGCTGGATTAGAGGGGTCAGGTTGAAGGCTTCTGAGAAACATTATATTTACTGGTTATTCTCACTAAGTATGAGGAACATCGGAAAGAGGGAGGTAGATAAGATGGTTTTAAGATTACACATGTATTTATTATGTCATTGTTCTTTCCCTCTAAGTACTAGCCCACTAAAAATTAGGGTGATCAAATAATTTGTTTTCCAAGCTGACAACTTTTTGAGGGTGAAAGGTGACACTTATTATTTGGGATAGCAGGCATGATCCTGGGCAAGCCACGATATACAGTCGCCTTCTGTAGGCTGATCTGTATGTGCAGGAATTAGCAGATCAGTGTGATACTGAAGCTTTTCTTATCCTGCAAATATTTTAGGTTTATCATTTCCAAAAAAAAGCCTGACTTAAAAAAACAGCCCCTCAGAACTACATCTGGTCACTATCTGTTATCCTATAGATTAGGTACACACGGTTGCTTTCTTGTGGTGTTTTCCAGCCCCACATCAGAATTTTAGATTACCACACTGAGTTTCTTCATATTTCCTCTGTGACTTTTCTCTCCCTCTTGACTTCCATCCGCATAATCTTTGTGTGATTGTTTCTCTGCTGTCCTAGCTCTTCACACTTCTGTTTCAGGAAGCTCTATTATGATGAGCATTGCTTTAATCTATGGCTATGTTCTTGCTGACTTTCTTCAGCCAGTTAAAATTCAACAGGGCTTGAGGTGAGATGGATGAAGATAACCAAGAAGCCGGATTTGGGAGAGCCTATTTTCACTACCCATGAGGCAAATTTATAACGACAGCACAGTAGAGTCCGTTAGTGTGGTTTGGATAAAATATGCTGCTGGAGGTGTGGCAATTTGAAAGGCAGGTAGGTCTACTGAAAAAAAGAAAAAGCAATGTTTCACCTTAAGGCTTTGTCCACACCGACAAAGAGAAATGAAATATAGAGTTATTTATCTGGAAAATCCAGGCTGAAAACTTACTACCAAGGACTGAAATTATACTGTCTTGGCTCACCCATATTGATGGGCAACATTGATTAAATTCCTTGAATTATTGCTTAAATCTTTATTTCATTTATCCAGCATAGAAAATAATGCAGAGGTACTCTTTGTCTAATGCTTGGCAGTCAGAATAACACTACTCAAAAGGGTTCTAGTCCCTTAAAATTCACCCTTGCCCCAATTTTAGGAGTAGACAGTAGGAATGCTAGTAGTGAAAAACCTTTAGGATGAAGTTTGGAAACTGAGAAACGGCATTTTTAAAAAATCATATTAGAACTTAGAACTGAAGGGGAACATGGGTGGCTCAATTGGCTAAGCATCTGACTTAAGTGCAGATCATGATCTCATGGCTTGCAAGTTGAGAGCTCCCCTTTGGGCTTTGTGCTGACAGCTCAGAGCCTGGAGCCTCTGCCCTTCCCTCGCTTGTGCTCTGTCTCTGTCTCTCTCAAAAATAAATACACGTTAAAAATTGTTTTAAAAAGGACTTTGGAACTGAGAAAATGTTATTTTAACATTTGAACACAAGCTGGGAAGAACTGAAGCCCAGGAGCTCACTGGATTTTTGTTATCACTGTTGCTCAGGAACTGGAGGCCTCTGAATTGATGTCTTACATGTCAAGAATGCAAGATAGTCCATACATAAAAAGCATATTCCATGTTTTACAGTATATAACAATCTGTAAATGGATACTGATTTACTATAAAAACAATTATCCCTGTACAAAATGTCTCAATAGGTTTATTGTGGTTGCTTCAGATCAAGGATCAAATCCAGTTGCATAAGAGATAGGTACAGTTTGCCTACTTAGGCTATTACTGCCTGAATCTGAGCTTCCCTGACGGCTGAACATTGGATGATAATAGACACTTTAGAAATATGTCAAAGGAACAGAGAAACGGGCTCTGATGGCACATCCTCTTACCAGTGGTAAAGACAAGGACTGGCAGGGAGAACCTTCTCTTTATGTACTTACATCTGGAGGCTCCAACAAGCAGAATGATTTTTGTGCGTTCATTTTTAAAAGCCAAGTGCTCTGAACATTTCATGCTCGGTTCATAATCAGTTTTTGCATTTTCCATTACTCAGAGGAAACCGGAAGCCTGGATTTTAGATACAAACAATCAAAAATGGTTATTCACTTTTCTTATATTGCTGTTGATTCCTGGTTAATATTGTACAAAGCAAATCGGAGGCCACAGTAAGGAGGGCAGAAGTGGCCTAGGGGATGATGTCAGCTCACAAACAATGAAAAAGAGAGAAGTTTCTGTCTTTAGTGGGAAGAAAAATTGGTGAGCAACTTGTGATTTGGTCAGGGATGTGATCATCTCTTGATTTCCATGCCTCTAAGTTCATACCTTGCTTTGGACACAGACCAGCATCAAAATGGTGATGTGTTAATTCCACTTACCTGATTGGCTTGGTAAATGTGAACACACTAATTATTTCTCTCTGAGTGTTTTTGCCCCTTTCGTAAAAGTTATGAAAGAATTAAGTACTTCTTATGTTGTGTCTGGCTTCTTCAGTTGTACATAACTCCTTATTAAAATCACAACAATAAACACGTACAGGTCTTCAAGTAAGGAAAGAAATTTTAGATTAGAATCTAGCTGCTCATTCT
The DNA here is from genome assembly GCF_003009895.1 of Hyaena hyaena. Lineage (NCBI taxonomy): Eukaryota > Metazoa > Chordata > Mammalia > Carnivora > Hyaenidae > Hyaena > Hyaena hyaena. The sequence goes on from NW_024081174.1 coordinate 615,097, forward strand.
CTCAACAAATATTTACCATTTCTTTTTTTTTTTTCTGTGCCTAACTTCTGTATTAAGAGGAAATATTTGGAGCCAATTCCTCAAAGAGCTTAAAATATGAGAAAAAATTATGCAAGTTATACACATCACTATAATAGAGATACAGAATTCTGCAGGAGAGGCACAGCGTTCATTCTAGGTACATTTCTATCCAGGTGGGCCAGGAATCATCATTACTTTTGCTGGATTCTGTTTGTTAGAAGTAAGCCACTAAGTCTATCCCAAATTCAAGAGGAGGGAAATTTGGTTCCACCTCTCCTAGGGAAGAATATCAAAGAATTTGTGGACATATTTCTAAGAACTTCACAAAGGGATGGCGGAAGATGAAGGGAGAGCATCCAACTTAGGGAAGGGAACAGACCATGGCAAAGGTCAAAATTTAGAGATTTCTGCAGGGAACATGAGTTTTAGACTAAGCTTATTGGAGAAACAAGACAGGAAATGTAGAGGGCAGGAATTTAGACACTATAGGGATGGCTGGGAATCATGCAAAGCTTTTGAGCAGGGGAAGAAGCATAATTATGGCTATATTTCAAGGAGACTAGTGTAGCAGCAGTGAGAGTGAAGGTTTGGGAGCATGGAGAGCAAGGAAGAGGGGGGTTAGTTAGAAGGCCATTCTGGTTACTGAGGGGGATGGACCTGGAAGGGGATAGTTGGAAGAAGGTTCTAAAGCAAATGCTCCTCTCCTATTTCTTTTAGACTCTACAATATAAATAACTATAAAGTTTAATACTTTTTTATGTGTCTGATCCAACTGTTAATGGAATCTTCCTGTGTTTTAGATGCTGCTCTTTATGGAGCTTTTACTAGGTTAGTGAATTGAGCTGTAAGCTTGATGCACGGCAGCAATTCTTTCCGTGCTGATTGAGTGCAGTTTGTCCCTAGGATGGCAATTGCACCTAATGCCCACAGGGCACATTCCTAATTGAGTCTGTCTCTTAACTGTGGGTAGAGCCTGACAATATTGCTAGACTAAAACCATCCTAAATTGGAATTCTTCATGGCAAAATTGCTACCCTTTTCTCCTTTGGTTACCAAGATCTCTATTACCAAGAATTATATTATTCTTCTGTAAGCACCTAAAGTGTTCATGTACTCAACTCGTATATTCATGTACTTCATTTGCGACATAGAAACTGTCTGGGCTTCTTGAAGATGGCCATTCCTGTCACATAGGAACCCAGGGCACTCAAGAAGCAAGTGTCCAGTGAGAGTCAGACTTTCAATACTGATGCTTCGACTTACCCCATTGTTCTTGAGGGAATCCAATCATTCCAGGCTATAGGAATTTTTCTCTCTTTCTGTCTCTTGATTTATATGAGTTTATGAGTCTCCAAGACTTTAGCATTTAGTGAGTTTCCTAACTGTCGGTTTAGTGCTAGATCATTTTCTCACCAACTTGATTACAAGCTCAGAGAATGTATGGACCCATATTTTGGGCATTCTTCTTCTCTTTTAAAAATTTTATTTATTGAGCAAATCAGAGAACTCTAGATGCTGGCGAGGATGTGGAGAAAAGGGAACCCTTCTACAGTGTTGGTGGGAATGTAAACTGGTACAGCCCCTCTGGAAAACAGTGTGGAGGTTCCTCAGGAAACTAACAGTAGAACTCCCCTATGACCCAGCAATAGCACTGCTAGGAATTTACCCAAGGGATACAGAAATGCTGAGGCATAGGAGCACATGTACCCCAATGTTCATAGCAGCACTCTCCACAATAGCTAAAACATGGAAAGAGCCTAAGTGTCCATCAACAGATGAATGGATCAAGAAGATGTGGTTTATCTATACCATGGAATACTACATGGCAATGAGAAACAATGAAATCTGGCCATGTGTAGCTACATGGATGGACCTTGAGGGTGTTATGCTGAGCGAAATAAGTCAGGCAGAGAAGGACAAATATCATATGTGTGCACGTATAGGAGGACTAGGAGGAACTTAACAGAGGACCAATCGGGAGAAGAAGGGGGGAAATGGTGGGGGAAAGGGAGAGAGGCAAACCATGAGAGACTCTTGAATGCTGACAAAAACTGAGGACTGATGGATGTGGGGGGGGGATGGGCATGGAGGAGGGCACTTGTGGGGATGAGCACTGGGTGTTATGTGGAAACTAATTTGACAATAAACTATTTGTAAAAAATTTTTTTTATTTATTTAATGTTTATTAATTTTTGAGAGAGAGAGAGAGAGAGATGGGGAAGGGACAGAGAGAGAGGGAGACATAGAATCCAAAGCAGGCTCCAAGCTCTGAGCTGTTGGCACAGAGCCCAATATGGGGCTCAAACTCACGACTGTAAAATTTTATTCATTTAAAAAATCTTTTAAGTTTATTTATTTATTTTGAGCAAGAGACAGCATATATGTGGAAGGGGCAGAGAGAAAGGGAGAGAGAGAGAGTCCCAAGCAGGCTCCATTCTACCAGTTCAGAGCCCTCATGGGGCTCAACCCATAAAACCACAAGATCATGTTCTGAGCTGAAACTAAGAGTCGGATGCTTGGAACTGACTGAGCCATCAGGGCACCCCTGGGCATTCTTCTAAGTGGGAGTGGAGGGTTTGTGCCTAACACATGGTGGGTGTTTACTGAACTCTCAGTTGAAGACTACTACTTAGATGAGACTGGTTCAGTTTATTTTATCTTTTCAAGACATATATCCTCTGCACAAGTACTTTATTCTTTCCCTTTGTATCTCTAAATCTGAACTGCAGTTTAAAGGAAGGATTGTAATTTATAGCACCTATCCACCCTCTTCTTTACCTTGGCTGCCTGTTTGATCCTATGTAATAATTAGATGAAAACTTGAAGTAACCTTTAATATCTTCAGTGTCCACTCACATGTGGATTAATCTAAATGGTGATACTGTGCTATTTTGCAAATATCTGTGATTCTAAATATTTGTTTTTCTTCATTGTTAATTGTTAATATTACCTAAGAGGTAATGCAACATAATCTATTGTTAATGAGGTAGAGCTTACAAAAATTTCTTAGATGATTCTTTTTTAACATTTTTATTTATTTATTTTGAGAGGGACAGAGACAGAACAAGTGGGGAAAGTGTGTGTGTGTGTGGGAGAGAGACTCCCAAGCAGGCTCCACACTGCCAGCCTGGAGCCTGATGAGGGACTCAAACCCATGAAACCATGAGATCATGATCTGAGCTGAAACCAAGAGTTGGACACTTAACCAACTGAGTGACCAAAGAGCCCCAATGTCATAGATAATTCTTAAGGTGTATCCCAAGGTTTAGCAATGAAAGAAAACCCCCCTTTCATATGCTTTCTGTTACTGCTTATTGCTGGTAGAGTATTCTGAAGCCCTCAGAACATCTTCTAGCTCCTGGAATATCAGATACAAACTGGGGATTATGAGGCAAGCACACCTTTCTGCCTACATCATTATACAGGTAAGTTGTACAGTTTGCAGGAAATCATGAATAACTGTCCTGTTCTGAGATCAGAGAGCCCTCTAGCACAAACTTGTCACTTCAGATGTGAAAGGGAAATTAAGTTGCAGAGATGTAGAGTGGTTTCTCAAGGGTGTCAAGTCCTACAGATTATCCATGATTTAAGACAACTTTTCTAGGTTGTGTGCTCTATCTAATAATAATAAAAAAAGGACCTCTCGCTTGTCAAAAAATCCCCCCAACTCCTTTCTCCCTAAACCCAACAATCCAACACCAAATGAAACCAAGATCAGAAGTCTTCACTTGCTAGTTTATTTTTCTTCTGGAGAGTCTCTTTTATATTCCAAGTCATCATTTTCCATAGACATGGTAGAATAGGCAGACAGCTGTTCTCTTTCTACCTTTATGTCCTGTTTTTTACCTTTCACGCTTAAAGTACTAAATATCAATTACCATTTACTAGGTAATTGTACTTCTAAGAAACTGTATACAGTAATATAGAGTGGAGTAATGAATATAAGCACCTAAATTACTAACAGAAACATGTGTTTATGTATATACACATAAAATATATTTTTGAAATATAAATATTTTGGAGAGTGCCTTCATGCCATAACAATGCTGGGTTAAAAAATAATTCTAGAAATAGTGCAAAAACTTTTATAGAAAATTTGGACTTTTAGGACATTCTCTAAGAAGCAGGAAGAGGAGGAAGAAGAGGGGGAGTGAAAGAGGGAGGAGGAGGAGGAAGAGGAAAAGTCATAGAAGGAGGAAGAGGAGGAAAAGAGAAGGAGGAAAAGAAGCAAGAGAAGCAAGAGAAGAAGAAGAAGAAGAAGAAGAAGAAGAAGAAGAAGAAGAAGAAGAAGGAGGAGGAGGAAGAAAGAAGAAGAAGGAGGAGGAGGAGGAGGAGGAGGAGGAAGAAAAAGAAGAGAGTACTTGAATAATGCAATAGTGACAGGCAAGTATTTTTTCTATAAACTGAGCCACAAGTGGGTGATCATATCATTATCATTAGGGGCAACTATAAATAACATAATTACAAGCTTTAGTTGTGTCTTAAACTAAGATACAGTTATATCATGGGTTATGTGGAGATCACAGTGGTAGAAAATTCAAGTGAGCACATCTGAAAAGGTGAGCAGCAAGTTGGACATTGCACACAATGGATTGGGGGTGACTCTACTGGATGGTAGTTGAGAATGGAAATTCCTAAAATGGAAACTGGCAAGTTTAGCCATTATTGTTAAAGAGGGGACAGCAATCAGGTACTATGCATCTGGAGATCCTTTCAGGCTAGAAGAATATGGGTTATATAGTACTAGTGACAGGCAACAAAACAGTCCCTGGTGTTACGGAGGCAACACCACATGGACTTGAAGCAGGAAAAATAGAATACTGGTGAAGTCATAGATCACAAGGGATGGCAAGGCCTGCTAGTCACTAACCTACCTCTCTAATGCCTAAAACAGAACTTGGCACCTGGTAGGTACTCAATAAGTATTTAAAGAATAAATAGACTAGAGATTTGTTGTAGAGTCTTTGAAGGCCAGAGATTCTGATAATATTATGGAAGAGGGAGAGAAAAATTTTCAGATGGAAACAATATACAAAGTCAAAGGGGTAAATTAATTTGAAGGTTGCCAAGATGACGAATTTAGCTGTATTTCCCTAAGAGTTGAGGGTATTTGAAGGCAACATCACTGGAGGTAGGATAGAAGATGTGTAGGGGGTCTGAGAAGTAATGCACCCTCAGGCAGTCATGTTTCCTTCTAGAGTCATTTCTGTAACCCATTTAAATACATTTTTATGCTTTGGCAGAGTCTTAGAGCCAAAGACCTTGAGGTGTGTGTGTGTGTGTGTTTTTTTTAGATTCATTTCTTATGATGCGGTAACCTCTAGCACAGTGATCACGTTCCAAGATATGCTTAATATTTAACATGCTGCTGATTTACTTAATCATCTTTCAATATCAGAATTCTGTGCTTTATCAGATAAGCCTTTTTAGCTTATGGCAGGTGATATTGTTTAATCCAATCACAAAGCATTCAGTCTCTGGTGATGTTGTCTTTGGTGCTGATTCAGGAACTTCCACCAAATTCAAATGTCTCATCCCTTGCTCAGGAAGGAAGTTGGAAAAATGTTACAAGGTGATTATTGATTTGATATCTCACTCTGAAATTCTGCGATTGAGTCTCTGATAGAATGGCTGTGGATTGTGTCCTCTGGTTGGTTATATAACACTGTGGTGTGGCTGTTTGCAGATATTTCCAGCCTCCTTACAAGAACTCATGAAATATTCCACTTAAAAAATTATTCTAAGTAATGTGCAAAACAGATATCACAACTTTATTCCCAAGCTTTATCCTATTACTGAATCTGTCCCCTGGGGTGAGGATCAAGGATGGGGTCAGGGCTGGAGTGGAGTTAAGTTCCTGTTATTCACATTATTGGGTTAAAAAATAGTGCTTTTAACATTTTGTCATGCTCAGTTTTATACAAGTGCATAAATATGTAAGCATTGAAATGTTTGTGTCAAATTGTCCTTTCTGCTTTGTCTCTAGATAAAAAGAGATAGAGACAGTGGAAAAGATCCTCTCAACTTTCTCTAGGACATGAAAGTTTCTAGGATCAGTCTCTACTTTTGCTTTATTTTATGGAGACTCTATAGTTTATTTTGATCCAGAACTCATATTCTTGCTAGTGCTGACTTGATTACTAGGATGTCACAGATTGCGTAATCATTCAGTCTTGAGCTGGATTGGTTCTCTTGATATGCTGTCTAGAATACTCCCTCGACCTCAGGCTCTCTATTTCAGAAGATTTTGAACTGATGACTCAGCTATATGAGGAGAGAGCCAGGCCATGGCAACAGCAAACTATATCCTCTTGTGTGTTGCTAGGGTTGGTCTATAATGTAAGTATAAATAACAGCAGTATAGGACATGGCTACATGATTGGTAATGCTTCTTCCAATATTATCTCATTAAGTGTAGATGGAGGGGCTATTGTGAGGGCATGGAGCTCTCTCTACTTGAAACATCTTAGAGGGCCGGTGGGTGCGGGAATGGGTTAAATGGATGGTGGGCATTAAGGAGGGCACTTTTCGGGATGAGCACTGGGTATCATATGTAAGAGATGGGTTCTACTCCTGAAGACAAGACTACACTGTATGTTAACTAACTTGAATTTAAATTTAAAAAAGTTAAAAAAACAAACATCTACACTCATTAAATTACACCAATTGACAAGTTTTTATCCGTCAATGAAACTTCAAATATAGAAACATATGACAATCATTGCAATTGGACTGTTTCCTTGTCATTCTTTGTAAGTGATAGAGGAGTTGGCAGGGTCCCAATCAATGTATTCCATCCCTTCAGATCTTCAAGGGCTAGGCTTGCACTGAGCTCGGATACTCTCACCCTCCTCTTCCTCCCAAGCAGGAGCTATGCGGTGAAAGGCCCTGGAGGAGGATCTGTTGGATCTGGGCCCTACTTCTTTTCTTAGCAGCAGCCTAATAGAGTCGATTAGTTTATACTCTACATGACTCAATACATAATAGGAACACCCGAGTCAAGTTTGGAGAGTCAAATGAGACACTGTGTCCGCTGGAATAAAGAAAACATTTTTGTTATCTTTTTCTCCCCTTTTTACTCTTTGGTGATCATTTTATTTTTTATTTTCCATAGCTTTATTGAGATAAAATTGAGAAATAAAAATTGTATATGTTTAAGGTGTACATGTGATGATTTCATACATTGTGAAATGATCCCAACGATCAAGCTAATTACATTTGTCACCTCACAGAGTTACTTTTTTAGTGTGTATGTGTGGTGAGAACACATAAGATCTACTCTCTTAGCAAATTTCTGGTATACGATACAGTATTTATTAAGTATTGTCACAATGCTGGACATTCAATCTTCAGAACTTATTCATGCTTGCTGTGAAACTGAAACTCTGTACACTTTGACCAATAGCTCCCCATTTCCCTTTCCCTTCAGCCTCTGGCAAGCCCCGTTCTATCTCTGATGTTATGAGTTTGACTTTTTAGATTCCACATATAGGTCTTTCTGTGTCTGGCTTATTTCACTTAGCATAATGTTCCCCAGCTTCATCCATGCTAACACAAATGCCAGGATTTCCTTATTTTTGAGACTGAATTAAAAATTCCGTTTCCTTTATCCATTCATCTGTCGACAAACACTTAGGTAGTTTCCATATCCTGGCAACTGTGAATAGTGCTGCAGTGAACATGAGAGTGCAAATATCTCTACTGATTTCATTTCCTTTGAATATAGACCCTGGAGTGGGATTGCTGGATGACATGCTGGTTCTGTTTCTAATTTTTTGAGGACCCTCCAGACTATTTTCCATAATGATTGTACCAACACAACAATTTTATTTGTGTCCTTGCCAATACCTATCTTTTGTCTTTTAGATAATAGCCAGTTAACAGGTGTGAGTTGATATCTCAATGTGATTTTTTTTGTATTTCCCTGATGATTAGTGATGTTGAGCACCTTTCCTATACCTGTTGGCCATTTGTATATCTTCCTTAGAGAGCTGTCTATTCAGATATTTTGTCAATTTTTTAACAGCATTATTTTTTCCTACTGAGTTGTTTGGGTTTCTTTTATATTTTGGATATTAACCATTTATCAAATACATGGTTTGCAAATATTTTCTCCTATTCTGTAAGGTAGGTTGTTGATTGTTTCCTTTGCTGTGCAAAAACTTTTTGGTGATGAAATATCATTTGTCTATGTTTGGTTTTGTGCCTGTGCTTTCCAAAATATATTAAAAAAAAATTGATGCATTATCAGATAAAGGGTTAATATCCAGAATCTATAAGGAACTCACCAAACTACACGCCCGAAAAAAAAACAACCCAGTGAAGAAATGGGCAGAAGAAATGAACAGACACTTCTCCAAAGAGGACATCCAGATGGCCAACAGACACATGAAACGATGCTCAGCATCCCTCCTCATCAGGGAAATACAAATCAAAACCACACTGAGATACCACCTCACACCAGTCAGAGTGGCTAAAATGAGCCAATCAGAGAACTCTAGATGCTGGCGAGGATGCGGAGACACGGGCACCCTCCTCCACTGTTGGTGGGAATGTAAACTGGTACAGCCCCTCTGGAAAACAGTGTGGAGGTTCCTCAGGAAACTAACAATAGAACTCCCCTATGACCCAGCAATAGCACTGCTAGGAATTTACCCAAGGGATACAGAAATGCTGAGGCATAGGAGCACATGTACCCCAATGTTCATAGCAGCACTCTCCACAATAGCTAAAACATGGAAAGAGCCTAAGTGTCCATCAACAGATGAATGGATCAAGAAGATGTCGTTTATCTATACCATGGAATACTACATGGCAATGAGAAACAATGAAATCTGGCCATGTGTAGCAACATGGATGGACCTTGAGGGTGTTATGCTGAGCGAAATAAGTCAGGCAGAGAAAGACAAATATCATATGTTTGCACGTATAGGAGGATTAGGAGGAACTTGACGGAGGAACAAGGGGGAGAAGAAGGGCGGAAATGGTGGGGGAAAGGGAGAGAGGCAAACCATGAGAGACTCTTGAATGCTGAGAACAAATCGAGGGCAGATGGATGTGGGGGGGAGGGGGGAGGGGGGATGGGCATGGAGGAGGACACTTGTGGGGATGAGCACTGAGTGTTATGTGGAAACTAATTTGACAATAAACTATTTGTAAAAAAAAAAAGAAGAAAAAAAATTGATGCCTGGACCAATGCCAGACTTTTTCTCTATGCTTTATTCTAGTAGTTTTAGTCTTGGGCCTTACATCTTTGTAAGTCTTTGATCCACTTTTAGTTGATTTTTGTATATGGTGTGAGATAAGGGACCAGTTACATTCTTAATGGTATCCAGTTCCATTATGGAAGAGACTGTCCTTTCCCCTTTGTGGGTTTTGGCACCCTTGTTGAAGATCAGTGGATGGTAAATGTGTAAGTTGTGTATATGTATGGTGTGAGGTAAGGGTCTGAATTTATTGTGTGTCACATGGATACATAATTGTTCCAGTATTGTTTGTTGAAAAGAGTATTCTTTCCCCATTGAATTCAGGTGGAGTCTTTGTTAAGAATCAATTAACCATAAATGTAAGGGTTTATTTCTGAATTCTCACTTCTGTTCCATTCAACTATTTGCATATATTTACTGTGGATATATTTTCATGTTAGTCTTTAGTCCAGAATTAGGTTATTACCAATTAGTAACTATTTCTAAGAATTGTGACACTTTCTATCTTGAATAGGCATTAATACCTTTTGTATTTTTGTTTTAGTAGCAAAAAAAAAAAAAAAAAAAAAAAGAAGCCCTTTAGAATTCTCCTCTGTCATACATTCACTGTATAACATTTTCTAATTTCTGGTTAAACACATACATATATACGTTTTGAAAGGAGAAAGGTGTTCAGTGGAATGATCAGGGATTGATCAAGCAGTTTGGGGGCTTCCCTGACCAGTTAAAACAATGGATATCCTGTCAGGACATCTTAGCTGGTTGAACATGGAGATTAAAACCTCTGGGGTATTGTTAGATTTTCTTATAATATTGTTTGTACATTTTTTCCCATTATGCTTACATATTTGCTCAAGTTTCGAATAGTTGCCTTAAGACAAATTCCCAGAATTTGAAATACCAAATCTAAGGAGAATACATATTTCATTATGTCAATGTGAAAATAAACATTTATTTTTCTGGCTCAAATGAGCCAGCTCATGCCCAATATATTATAAAAAGTAAGGAGATAGCTATGGATATTGAAAAGTATAAAGCAATTGACATTGTATATGATAATTACATTATGCTCAAATTATAATATATGACCATAATGTAATGAAATTGATATAATGAACATTTTTGTCTTTTGGCACTTATTTTCACATGCTTTCTAGACCAAAGTACATCTTGTATGTGGAATGGATTTTAGCTGATAACAGTAAGGCTTGCAATGATCTCACCCACTTTTCATAATTGTCCTCATTAAATGGCATAAATTTTCAACAAATATTCATTGAATGGACACTGTGTTTTGGGTACATCAGAAGGCTGGGAATACAGCTGTGAATATAACCAGGATCCTGGACTCATAGAATTAACATCCTAACAGGAAAGAGATAACATGAACAATGATATGTGTTATGGTGATAAGGACTATGAGGATATCCGAGGGAGGGCAAGGAAGAGGTTGCAGTGGATATTTTTGAAAGGGTTGCTAGGAAAGGCCTTTTGAAGGAGCATTTGAGTGGAGACTTGGATGAAGTGAGGGTAAACAGGGTGAATACCTGGGAGTAGAATATGATAGTTAGAGTACAATATGCAAGTGATTGGATATGAGGTTCCAGGGATGGATCATGTACGTTGTGGTTGGTCATAGTCAAGAGTTTGGGTTTTATTATGAAAATGATGGAAGGCCACAGAGGATTTGGTGGGTTCAAGAGTGACATAATATTATTTGAGCTCTTAAAAGTTTCTCTGGGCACTGAGGGAGGTGGGAAATCTAGTTAGGAGACTGTTTCATAGTCCCAGTGGGAGAAGTTGGTATCTTGGACTAGGAAGGTGGAAATGAGAAGAAAAAGTTGGTTTTTGGTTAGCTCTTGAAGGTAAAGCCAACAGGATTTGTGGAGGGGTTGGACAGAGAGCATGTGGGTGAGATAGCAGGGTTTTGGCTTGAGCAATGGGGGTGGGGGGGTTGATGGTCCCATTTCCTGAGATCTGAAAGATGGAAGAGAAAAATATTTAGGAGCAGAAATGAAGAGGTGGGGAACTCTGTTTTGAATGTGCAGAATGAAATTCTGATTATAAAGTAAAAATCTAGCTTAATAATGTGCTCTGGAGGAGGAGCCAAACGCTTTGTTTGATAGAGCTTTTGAGAATTACTCAATGATGGGATTCCATTCTCAATAAGTTGTTTATCTGAAATGTAGTTTATCCTATTTTAAAAGTTAGCACACTTTTTATCCTGTCAGATTACAGACTCATTTGTTTATTGGACATTTTACTTTAATAGGATGCTAGCTGCTTGTTTAAGGAAAAAAACCCTACAAATCTGGTTTTCTTGGGTCACTGCTTTTTATGAGAAATATATGGACTCGAGATATGTTGATTCCATCTTAATCTACCTATATCCTCTTCAGTCACCTGGAAAGCATAATAATTATCTGGAATCAGTGGTGGATATACATGGTGTTTATTGACTTTTCCTCAGGCTTTGATTTTATAGGTTTTGGTTTTGGATCTAACAGCATGAACTGCATTAATGTAAACCCGTAGTTGTATTGAAACAGACTAAGGAATCCTGCCAGATGGAAATGTAAAAAAAATTTTTTATGTGCATTAAAAAAGAATGCTTTCTCGTGTCTTTTCAATTAGTTTCTTAAAATGCATACACTCCTTTTGAGTAGCGTGGATAACCTCACTCCTCCTATAGAAGACAGAAAGCCTTGCATGGTGTGTTAGGCTTTTATCTTGAATGGAGAGTGCCCTGAAAAGATATATAATGACCTTAAAGCTAATTATCACTAGAAAGAAGGCCACAGATCCATATTCTAAAACCAAAGTTACTATTTTGAGTACTCAATCTTCAACATTTAATTGGCCCACCAAATATAATCCGACAAGAATTTTATATACTAGAGCGTTCACTTCACGGCTTGTTTCTGAGGATGCTTCTCATGGCTCTACATAGGTGTTACATGGGTGCATTGTTGACATTTTTCTTTGAGCATGGTGAATTATATTTATACCTCCTCTGAAAGCTTCCTAGCCTGAAATGTGACTGGGAGAGAGGAGTAGACCTCTGGGTTCTGGGATGCTCATTTATTTTTATGATTCATAATAATCTTTTAAGGAGACTCTTGGTCCTGCCTGTAGTTAGGCTTCAGCTGAGGTCCTCATCAAGCACGGATCCTTATCCCTCCCAGTTTTCAGAAGGAATGTCGGCTTTACCCCCAGCATGACTGGGAAGGCACATGGGTTTGTACCTAAGGAACAACACAGACTGGTTGCCTTGATATTTTTTTAAAAAATATTTTTATTTATTTCTAGGAGAGAGAGAGAGACAGCGTGAGCAGGGGAGGGTCAGAGAGAGAGGGAGTCACAGACTGAAACAGGCTCCAGGCTCTGAGCCGGCAGTCAGCACAGAGCCCGACGTGGGGCTCGAACCCACGAACCGTGAGATCATGACCTAAGCGAAAGTCGGACGCTTAACCGACTAAGCCACCCAGGCACCCCGGTATTTTTGAGAAACTCAATGGGAGTGGATTTTGAAGACTATGCAGCCCATCTGTTCCTCGTGATATCTAAAGCCTCCCAGGTTAAGTGATAGCAGCTGCGAGCTGGGTGCCCAGACCACCTAGTCCTGGCCCTCTGCAGAGCTGCTTTCGCGTAACTTTGGTGTGAAACTCTTAGCCTATCATGATGCCTGGCATAAAGGAGAGCCATTTGAAATTTACAATTATTTCAACAGTAAGGATGGAGTTGAATATCTTGCTCAACATAACACCAGGACACGAAGCCTTTTCCATATCCTCATTTTCTTCCCAGAATAATTGTTCTCTAATTTCTCAGAGGCTGGAACAGATTTTCAGGTTACAGTCTGCTCCCATCTAAATACCTTCAGTTCTCCAGTTCTGTTAATTAAAAAAATATTTTTGTCTTAGGGGTTCTTGCTTCCATTACTTATTGATGTGGATTTCCCCTCCCATTTTGTTACCATACTTGGGAGATAAAGAGGGTGATTTGTCTCTTTTCCTCACTTCTACAATTTGGGCAAGAAAGACTGTATTTCCAGGGCACCTGGGTGGCTCAGTCAGTTAAGCATCTGATTCTTGTTTTCAGCTCAGATCATGATCTCATGGTTTATGGGATCAAGCCCTGCATCAGGCTCTGTGCTGACAGTGAGGAGCCTACTTGGGATTCTATCTCTTGCTCTCTCTCTGACCTGTCTCCACTTGCACGTGAACTCTCATTCTCAAAAAATAAATAAACATTACAAAAAGAAAGATTGTATTTTCTCAGTTATTGTTAAAAAACGTTTTGGTAAAATTGCTAAACTGTTTTTTTGTTGCTGTTTTAATTTTCATTTCTTTAATTAATTACTCAGGTTATTTTTTTCAAATATGTATAAACCACTATATGTCCTCATTTGTGAATGTCGTGTTCATGGACCATTTATCTACTGGATCTTAGTATATTATATTACACAACCTCATTGTATATCAAGGAGCTTATCTTTGGTGCAACATAATTATATAAATATTTCACTTTGTGTTATATCATCTGATAAGCTTGTATTTTGAGAAATAGAAGGTTTATATTTTCATGTAGTCAAGTCAGTCTATCTTTCCCTTTGTGATTTATTCCCTTGCTTTTATGCTAGTTATCTTTTCATGCAATTTTTAAAAAATTTACTCCTTGAGGGTTTGGACACGGTGGTATATAATTTTTCTATGTTTGTTCCATAAACAGGCCTAGTATATAGTGCTTAGGGCACAGAAATGCACAATAAATATTTGTTGATGCATTGATAAATTTTACTTGATTAATTTATGAAGCTTACATTTCCCACAAAGTTATACTGCAGATTTTAACAGAAACACATTATATTCATTTGCATCAGCATTTCCTTTTGGAGACTTATAGAGAATTTAAACTAAGTCATGCTTTTGGGCAGCATTAGCAGAAAGCTGGTGCCTTATCATTATTCTTGGTTGAATAGAGGGAGAAGTCTTTATCATATCTTTCGATTTGCCTGGCTTACCAAAAATTTCATCTCACTTGTGTGGAGGCTCTTGAGTCTGGCTTTACCATGTGAAGCACCTGGCCCAGATATAGGGAAGGATTAAGCGGTAACGTGATTTCAGATCTAGCGAATAGATTTCTATCCGTTTTTTTTTTGTGCACAGCTGTGGGATTGTTGAGCCAGTTAGTATTACATTTGGGGTCCCAGAAGACTAACTCCCAGAGAGGAGAGAAATCCTAAAGTTGGAAAGAAGACTCAAGTCTTAACAGAGTTATGATTCACCGGGGGGAATGGAGCAGAACAGGAAGGAACCAATCCCCAAGAATCCAGATGTAGAGAAGGGAAATTCATATTTTGCGATGAAAAACAATCACATTTCTGTTCTTTTGCCTCACTTCAGTGTACTGGCTAAATGTAAAGAGATGACCAGTTTTAGAGAAACCAGAGTCCCACATCTTAATAACGTGTGCTCTTGCCACATCTTAATAATGTGTGTAGGCAGGGTAAACTGACACACATATTTTGATAAATTACATATATGGCAAAATCAATACGTCATTGATTAGTTGGTCGTAATAAACTCTAAGTTTGAGAAATGACTCTGTAGAAAACTGAGAGGGGTTCTTAGGGGTGCTCTGTCTTGCCCTTGGCCTCTCATGCATGTCTGATCTTGAGTCTCCTACTAGCTGCCCTCAGCTCCCCTTCCTGGGCCAGTGCTCCATTGAGAAAGGGCATCTTCTACTCAGTTGATTCTCCCAACAGTGTGAATTCCTTTAAGTACATTATGTCATGAATTTGGTCCTTATATTCTTCCTAGCTTTTGAATGACTTCTAGCTCCCAACTTACATGGGATTTGGCTTTTGATTTTCCTCTGCAATTTCAGGGCCATCCTGCTGACTGCCAGTTCAGACTTCACCTCTTGATTGAGCCTCACTGTCCAGGGTAATGGGCAAGGCAGGCAGAATTTTCTCAATGTCTTGCAGTTGTCCTGGGACCTCAGAGACGGCTGCATCAACCAGCCTCTGCTCCTTTGGTGCCTTGTAGCTTTGACTCCCATTCACAGCTTGGGGCTGCATGCAAACTGTCCAAGGGCAAAGGAGATACCCTTTACGTCAAGCATTTGTCGACTGTCCCCTTGCTCTTGTGTCCTACAATGGCTAATTGCAAAACAGCAGTGGCTCCCAGTATCATCCAGGTCTCAGCCCTTCCACATGTGTTCATTCCAAATGACTGGCCACTGGGAATTGCCACACACCTTCAGTCAGAGTCACTGCTATCAACCAACCTTACCACTGCAGACCCAGAGACCCTATTCTCTGCATCTACTCTCTTGGAAATGAGTTTGTGTCCGTCCATGGGATGTACCAGATCTTCAGTGCAGTGAGCAATAGTTAGGGTTACTTTCTTAAACTAGACCTTTAGCTAAGGGAGCTCTGGGGTGTGGGCTGCTGGAGAGTGGCTGTTGTTGTCTCAGTCCAGGAACTATTCAAGACCACTTGTGTGCGAGCTTCTTTTTCAGTTTTCAAAATTTATTTGTCTATTTTCTTTTCCAGCTTTAATGAGGTAGGGTTGTCAAATAAGAATGGTATATATTTAGGTTGTACACCATTCTTTTCAAAGATACACAGCATGATCATTTAATATATGTATACATTGTAAAAGGACCACCACAATCAAGTTAATTAATCTGTTCATCATCTCACATAGTTTCTGTGTGTGTGTGTGTGTGTGTGTGAGCACATGTGTGTGCATGCGTGTGTGTGTACGTGTGCATGTGCATGTGTGTGTGTGGTGAGAATATCAGATTGACTCTTTTAGCAAATTTGGAGCATATGATATGGTATTATTAACTATAATTGCTACACAATACATGAGATCCCTAGAACTTCTAAATGACAGTTTGAGTTTCTGAATCTAAACGTTATCCCTGCCCCCAACCCCTGAAGGACAGAGTTGTGGCTGGTAACACACACTTCTTGGGGAGCCTCTAATTTCCTCCTTCATCAGGCAAGGCTGGGAGGGAGGCTCAGTGGCTGGTAGATCCCAGTCTGAGAATCCTAAACCCTGTATTAATTTCTCCCAGAAGATAGCCTCATAAAGAGTAGAGAATTGCTCACCTTCAGGGCTGCTTTTGAGATACAAAGGCTAGTCGAGGGCCAGCTGACATTCAGTGACATTGCACCCAGACTGTTGCAGCCCCAGGCAGCTACAGCAAGCTGGACTAAAGAGGACAACTGTACCTATTGCTTTGAGTTTCCAGCCTCTATACTGAGTGGAATACTGTTCTGTCTAAGCTCATGTCTACCTGGAACCTATGAATTCAACCTTATTAGGAAATGGGCCTTTGCAGACATACTCATGATCTTTCTTTCTTTTTTAATGTTGATTTGTTTTTGAGACAGAGAGAGAGAGAAAGAGGGAGAGAGAGAGAGATGGAGTACAAGTGGGGAAGGGGCAGAGAGAGAGGGAGACACAGAATCTGAAGCAGGCTCCAGGCTCTGAGCTGTCAGCACAGAGCCCGACGCAGGGCCTGAACTCATGAACTGTGAGATCATGACCTGAGCCGAAGTCGGGTGCTTAACTGACTGAGCCACCCAGGTGCCCTGTAGGCATAATAAAATTGAGGTGAGGTCATTCTTGACGGAGGTGGGCACTAAATGCCATATGACTTGGTGCCCTTATAAGAAGAAGGAAATTAGGCACACAGAGAGAACGCCATGGGCAGTAGAGGCAGAGATCAGAAGTGATGCACCTACAAGCCAACAAACACCAAAGATTGCCAGGAACCACAAGACACTGGAATAAGCAGGGAAGGATTCTTTTCTAGAGCCGTCAGAGGGAGCATGATCATGCTGACAGCTTGATTTCAGACTTCTGGCCTCCAGAACAATGAAGAATAAACTTCTGTCATTTAAAGCCATTCAGCTTATGGCAATTTGTTGAGGAAGTTAATACAGCCTCCCTCAGCAGATGCTTATCTGGAAAAATATGGTTATTCAGTTCAACTGCAGAGAACAAAAGCCACTCATGTTTTTGGCACAGTCCACTCCAGGTTCACGCAGGTAGCTGCTGGAGAGGGCATGATGCTGGCAAGGCCCGCTCCATAAACTAGGTGATTGTAACCTGGCCAGTTACTGTGGCCAGTTATCCATTGAAGGCCATTGGCTATTCATGGGGAGTTCTGTTGGCCTTATGTTAAGGCAAACTGGAGATGTTGTATTATATACCACCTGTGTCTAGGATAAGGGCCTATAATGAGGAAATCTGGAATACTATTAGTGTGGACTTTTTCTCTGGTCCATCTCTTCTGTATGTATAGCTAAATATTTGTTTGTTTATTTTATCTCTGTAGTTCTAACACCCTAGCATAGGGTTTGCCTATCTTTGTGTTTCTTGCTCCAGGAAAATTCTGTGGCCCCAGGGTGGAAAGCAAAAGCTATCTACAAAATTCCTGATTTGTTGTTGTTGTTGTTGTTGTTTGTTTGTTTCTAAGAAAAGCCAAAGTCCCAGGGGAATGAATGCCTTGTAGAAATCAGCAAAGTGGCTTGGAAGAAATACGACGAGAGAAGAATTTTCCCCAGACTAAAAGAAGTTCCTAAAGCAGGTGGGTGAGCAGGGCAGCAGGAATTTTCATGATCCCCTGAGGAGCACCCAGGGAATGTCTCCCAGAAGGAATGACTGCCTGTTGTGTCCTGGCAGAGAGAACTCATAAAGAGCTTCCTCAAACATGCTCCTGCCCCAGGCAGGCAGAGATGCTGAAGAAGTCTGTTGGAGAACCGTGCATAAATGAAGACACATCTCAGCTGGCTTCCTGTGTAAGGCACTGAACTGTGCACAGCCCTGGGCTACCAGAGGGACCCCTGGAATGACTGAGGTTTCCTCCTACTGTGGAAGAGAGTAGGCTCACAATCACAATTAAATTGATTTATGGAGAATAGAGAGATATGTGCCGTTTCTTGCACAGTTGATTTTGTGGGCTGAAATTCATGCCCCCCACATGGTGTGTTTTTCTGGTGGAAGTTGACACCTAGTCAGAAGGCACACTTCATTTGCAGTGTCCGTCAGCCACAGCAGGTGTATTCTGTGAGTGTTCCCACAGCTCTAGACTCTGTGGCCAGGTTTCAAACAGCAAGCCCCGTTGGTCTCTTGAGGTTGCGGGGCACATTTGTATTTATTCTTCATGTCTCCCGTCCATAAAGAAATGGCCCCCAAAAAGCACTTAAAATGGGTACTTGATAAATCCTTGTTATGGTAATGCCTTTTAGCTATTGACCTGCGTACCACAAAATAATGTTAGTTGCACCCCATCCATTCAGATACTGCTTTGGCATTACACTCCACTCCTTCTTCCTATTTCATAACACTATCAACATCCTGGAGGGTGGCCAGTGTCTGGGTGAAATACAGGTGTCTTAGAAGGGATCTGGAAGTCCATTAGGGAAGACCCAAAATGCAAAGTGGGCCAGGTGGTGGAATCACGTTTGGTTCTTTTCTCAGTACATCAACACCAGCTTCTTACGCCAGAGATTTAGAGTGTTCTCTAGGACTCCTAAAGGTGGAAAGAGATAATCTCTGCAGCTTGTAGATTGCAGTTGTCCTTGTTATCCACTCTATCCTGCTTTTCCGGATGCACCAAGACCCTGCTATTCACCGAAGAGAGAGAGAACAAGTCCAGGCAGTACTAGACTCCCAGTAACATAGTACAAGCAGGAACAGTCCATCAGGAAGAGTGCTTCTTGTTGAAGGGATTAGGAGTCCCCCCAAGGGACTGACAGAAACCCACACAGTGATTGCCATGTAATTGTGGGGTGATGGGTGTGGTGATGTTTGAACCAACACTCCTCAGTACCTCCTTCCCTCATTCCATGCTTCTTGGAGGGCGTACTAACCGCAGGCAATTTCGTTTCATTTCATATCCCTAGCATATGCAATTACAGGTACTGCTTGAATCACACATTTTGGCTCTGATTCATTCCTTCCTTTATTGTTTATTTATTGGATGCCTGTTATGTACCAAGCACTTTTTCTAGGCCATGAGGAAGCATTAGTGAAAAATATAAACGTTGTCTTATCTCTTCCTTATCGATAGACATGCTTGAATAGTTTCTTACTTTCCGAGGCCATCTTATCCATATTTGCCTTTCTTTTCCCTCTATGAAGACAGGTCCAGCTCCTGAGACCCCAGCCTAGGCTGGAGCCCTGGGTCTTCTTGGGGTTCCAGATGAAATGCTCGATAGATCCCAAAGCATACTCAAAGAAGCAATATATGAAGACATTCATAAGGCATGGTTTTTGCCCTGGGTTTGGAAAGCATCTAGAGTCTAAATAGTGCTAAATAATTTATTTTTTCTGGAGAAGATTGCTTAAGAGTGGGACAATGGCTTACAGAAGGATCCTTGCTGGAAGTTAACAAAGACTTCCTTCTGTTGAAGCTCGAGAGCCAAAAACATTAATTCTGTTCTCCTCAGTGCGTCTGTCACCTTAGCACTTAGATGATTTATGTAAAAGCTTTTTGTTGTTTCTCATAATATCACAGAACTTTCAACCCAGAGAGAAAAAAGGAAAGAAAAACAAGGATACTTCTTGTTGAGATGGCAAGAACACCCAGCCAGCCTTCTCAACCTTCACCCAAATGAGATTTTTTTTCCTTTTAATAAAGTGTATGTACTTTCCTAGTCTTTCAAAGGGGAAAAAAATGTATGGGTGTTCCCTTGGGTAAACTTTCTGTTAGAAAAGCAAATAATTGAAGGACGCTTCTGATTTGAGAAAAGACTTTGTAACTACTTCCCAGAGAGACCTGCTGTACTGGGGAGAGGACTGAAATGTGAAATTTGGAGGTTAAGGAGAGCGTTGTTTGTCTGCTGAGTGTTCTGAAAGAAACATCTGTCCCATCTGAGGGATTGTTGGGCAACTCTTGTCTGCGAGGTAAAGTAGAGGTTTGAATGCCCCTTGGGATAGTTGGTAGGCTTGTCTATGCCTCCTCATTGGTGGGATCTGAATCCTGCCTGGGAAGTTCATTTTTCTTCTACTCAACAATTATTTATTGAGCAAGTACTGCATTCCAGGTTTAGTGCAGTTGATAATTTGGAAGGCGAGGTTTTTCTCATTATGGTTTATGTGCACATATAAAATGTTGAAATAGTGCAGCTGGTTAAAACCAAATTACCAAATCTGAGATAAGAGGGTTGTTTAGTATCAGATGGATGCTTTGTTCAGCAGCCTGCCAAAATCCTTGGGTGAAGTATATGAATAAATTGAAGTGTGAAGATGCACCAAAGAAATAACATTGGATTAAATAGAGACAAAACAATTGATCATGGAATAATAGACCCAACAATTTCCAAAGCTGCCAGGAGTCAGCATCTCTCCAGCACCATGATTGACATGTTTTTCTAAAGCATCTGTTTTGAGGTGTGTGAGATGTTCATAAGCTCATGCACATTTTTCTCTATAATGAGTGCATGATTTAGCACATAATCTGCAGGTGGCCATATGCAGACAGTTTGCTTTAAGCCAGGTATAAATATCAAGTTTAAGTATTGCTGAAGAAATCTTTTGTTGATTTGTGTCTATTCTTTAAAATCTGAAAATCTCTACATAAGGAGTTGGAGTCATAGATCCTGGATATGAAGAGGATGGGGGTTGTTGGTAGCTCTTATGGGCCATGGAAGCACCCCAGACTGAATGAGGGACATTTACTTGGCCTGTCCTGCCCATCGTAGATAGATCTCAGAAGATCTTGGGTCTGCAGGCATCCAGTCCAGCAGGGTTTATTCTTTATTCCCCTGCTAATGCTGGTTAGAAACCACTGGGTAGTTCCCAGCCTGCAGAAAATCTTGAGGGGGCAGAGCTGGGTGAAGAATTTGGGGGTAGATTCTCACTCTCCTTATACCTCCTTACTTATCTCTGTTCTTAGAGATAAGCCCAAAGAATGTCAGGCAGCATCTGGTTTCTTCACCTTTCCTTATGAAATGGGAGGCCAAGGGATTCTCATTGCATGAGTCATGTTGGCTAGTGCTCTTTAGTAAAAAGATGATGACTTCTCAATAAACAGGCAACTTAATTGTTCAATTTGGACTTCCTATTTCACATTTATGATCATGTGAGCAAATTTAATCAACGAGTGTTCTCTCCTAAGGAGGAATATATAATATTGAATGTCTACGGGATGACATATGTGGGAAGCAACATAAGTGATGGGGTCAGAATCCAAGGACCGGAAACCACAACGTTCACCGCTCTCTGCTCCTGCTGCTCTTCTGCCAGGGCCTCTTGAGAGTGATAAGAAAGAGGTAGGATGATCTTGTTAGTGGAAAATAGCCAAATGAGAGGTGAGCCGACTGAGGAGAAAGACCAGGGTCAGCAACTTCTCTACAGCAAGAAAACATTTCATGCAACTGAAGGTCTTCATTAAAGTTTCAGAGTTGAAAAGGCCATTCCTGTATTCCTGTATTCTGTAACCTGCAGCAGAATGACACATAGTTACATAAAGAGAGAACGATAGGTGTGGTAGAAAACTCCTAAGATGGGGAATAAAAATCTGAGTTTCAATCTCTCCTTTGTCACTTTACTGATTGTATATTCTTGGGCAAGTCACATCACCTCATATGAGACCCAGTTTTCTTCTCTGTGAAATGATGATTTTTAATCATGTACACTTTACAAGATTTTTAAAGCATTAAGTAAAAATGTACAGTGTTTTGTAACATAGAATATTTCCTAGAATGTTTGCTATTCTCATTCTTACTAATAATAGTGATAAAACCTGATCAAGAGAGTCTTTGAGATAGACCTCGTCTTACTGAGGAATGGAGGTATCTTCTTAGGGTTCTATTTTATTTAGACCAAACATAAACATCAACATCCATTTCTTTTTTTTTTTTTAATGTTTTTTTTTTTATTTATTTCTGAGAGAGAGAGACAGCGTGAGCAGGGGAGGGTCAGAGAGAGAGGGAGACACAGAATCTGAAACAGGCTCCAGGCTCTGAGCTAGCTGTCAGCACAGAGCCTGATGCGGGGCTCGAACCCCCGAACTGTGAGATCATGACCTGAGCCAAAATCGGACGCTTAAATGACTGAGCCACCAGGCGCCCCCAACATCCATTTCTTGCGAGGTTTAATCTCCTTCACTTCTCAGGCTTATGCAAAGCTCGGTTTAATATGGCTGTCATACTAATTTTGTGTAGTGAGTTCAAGAGTGGGGTTTGAAGGCAGCCATAGCATAACCACAAATATTCATCTTGATCAGAATTAGGCAAAAATATGCACATAAAAACCAGTACAAATTTAGGTATACGAATTAAGAAAGATTCTCCAGTGTAGAAACTGGTATGTCCAATATCATGTCAAGAAAAACTACTATGTGAGACAAAGTTCCAGAACTGCTGGCATGTATATGTCATTCCAAGATAAGTGATCTCTACCTGGTTTGGATGAGTCCTCAGGTGGTTGGCATCAGCCTGAAGTTTAGGTAAATTGGAGGATACGGCATTTCAACAATTGAGTTTCACAAGATCAGTCTTCATGTAGGACACCTAGTTTGTGTAAACAAGAAACATTTTCAATGTCATTAGATGTCCCCAACCATATTTTGTGCTTACAAAGATCATATTAGCTCCCTCAGCTACTGGCTGGGCTCACCTTTTAGTAAATAAGATAAATAAATAAGATTTTTTTCATGTATACTAGGTCTTGACGTATGTATTAGTGATCAGGTAGATTTCAGGGTCTACGTAAGAATTTGTTTTTATGTGTCTGGATTCAGTTTGAAAAACCCTGGTGAAAAACCCTAAACAGCCAAGAAGCAGGATTAATCCTTTAAAATGTCAGCTTGTCCTTTCATTTACCATCATGTTCCATCTTTTTACTACACATAATAATCTGCTAGTAAGAACATAGTGTGGCCTTAGAAAGAGTTAAAGTAAAATATTTTGCATCTGACATGAATGCTTGACTAAATAATTTAATAACTTCCTTCTTTGAACACATGGAGCTAATTGTGCATCTTCTTGAGAGAAAGTTTGTTTTCTTTAGCTAGGCTTCTGTGTTTGGCTTTAGCATTTCTGTCACCGGCAGCACCCCCCGCCCCCCAACTATTAAGCAGAAACCCCAGCCACGGCACTCAACAAAGAAGTGGCAAACCTCCAAGAAATATATTTCCCACAAATACACAGCTGAGAACATTAAAAATTGGATAGGTCTGGTTTATGTTTGGTTCACCTCCAATGTCTCACGTATAACTTTGGAGTTGAATGAGCCAGTGACAATTCAGTAAAATCACTCAGGAGCTCTGGAATCACTGTTCTGACATCTACCACTGCAGCCTTTGTCTTATGTGATAGCCTAGGGTTTGCTGACAGGGTACATCAAAGAATGGGGACCAGGTTGAGGACAGTTTGCACTGTCTTTAATCATTTGGTAAAAGCTCAGGAGGATTTGTTCAAATTCAGCTAAGTAAAAATCCTCCACTTCACCACCTCGTTCAGACGATATGAGAACCAGATGGGTTTCCACACGCTGCCTGATTGCTACTGTCTGATGTAGACAATCGGAATTCTGCACATCTGTGCCATGACATCAGGGAACACCACAGCCCTTCATTTTGCTGGGCAGACCACACGAGAGCATTTTCTTTAGTGGGAACAAAACCGTCATTCAGAAGGCACCTTGTCCTAGCCATTTGTGAATTAATTTGTTAATGAAACATTACATCAGGGTAGCACTTTACAGTTTACAAAGTGCTTTCATTTCCTCATTTAATCCTTAAAATAACCTTGAGAAATAGGCAGGACTTTTGAAAGAGGGCTAAACAGTTGAGGAGAAAATCCAACGTGCTACTATTACCGTCTTTAAATGTTTGGTGTTAACTTATATATGGACTAATGTTGACTCATAGCAAAGAATAAAATGTGTGTGAGCCCTCTTTCTTCCTCAGGGACATATCCTTTTCCAAACATTAATTCATGGGGCACTGGATTTTCTGACATTTACATTGTCACCCATAACTGTATGGAAGAATGACTTGGCCCCTGGGAGTGGGGTGGGGTAGGGTGGGTGTTTGGGGGAAGAGTTTGAACTGCAGGTTTTTAATCTTAAAATATCATGTTGATTTTGAGTAATATCTACCAGCTTATTTTTGCCACACCGGTTTGAGCAAAATTGACATCCCAGGAGGACAGGCCATACTTATATGCACCTGGGTACCCCAGTTTGCCAAACTTAGGTTGTTTGTGCAAACAAGGACAGGTTTTCATACATGACAATGGGCCAGCTCCCAATATTAGGGTAGTTTTGGGATGGATTTTTCCTTAGATTGTTTGGGTCTTCAACCAGCCTTTGTACTGAAGATGACCATGCTGATACTATGGCTATTGACATAATAGCGAGCTGGCATCTCCATAGAGAAAAGCTGCATATTTGTCAGGCTCTGATGATTAGATGCATTTTTTCTTGAGTCAGGGGTCTGAGCTGGGCTTTGCAGCAGCTCATCACAAGCAAATATGATAACGATACATCTCTTTGTGTAATTCTTAGTCTGTGGTATCAAGTCCAAATTTCTCTGCAGGCAGCACCAGACTCTTCATCATCTACCCTTCCTCCACATGTCTGTTTTCATCTTCCGCTACCTGAGCTTTTCTCTCCACCAGTCCCTGAGTTCCTGCAGTCTCTGAACACATGAGAATTTCTTATGTTTCTGTATTTTTGCACATTTCCACATACTGTTCTCTTAAGCACTCTCTTGCTCTGCTAATGATAGTGTTGAACTCCCCATCCTTCAAGTGTTACTTCAAGCATGACTTCTTCCTGTTAATCTCTTTGATGCCCTAATGCAGAGTAAGGTGTTCTTTTATGCCTCCACTATGTTTGTATGTCTCCCTCTGGTCCCAGGTACCACTTTTTTTTTTTTTTTTTTGCTTTTTTCATTGTCTGTCTGTCTCCTGAGTAGATTAGAAAGTATATTAAAACAGAAGGCATCTATCATGGTCCCAGGTGCAGAGTAAGTACTCAAGTGATGGTTGAAGGAATGACCATGTGATTCTGCAGTAGTCATTTTAAAGTGGCTATTTAGAGGTCATCCTAAAATAGCAGTGAGGAAGAAAATATGCCTTGTTTTTTTCTCCTGAAGTTATGGAATATATTATTCATTTTGAAAATTATAATCTTAAATATCACATTTAAGAAGCTATTTGACTTCACTCTTGGGGTCTATCTACCATAAGGAATATTTTGATGGAATGTCATTAGGAATGTCATATAAGGATCGAGGGTGATAAATACCTTTATAAAACACTAAGTTTTAACAGATCGTCGTATGCTCACTAAGTTATCAATTAAGTGAATTCACTGATAATAGGATTTATAGGTTAAGATAGAGAAGGAGAGATCAAGTTGAACAAATATAGTGTCATATAAATAATATGGGTCATTTTATCCAGATTATTTTTTCATTTTGTTGTTGCTGTTAAGAATGGAGCCCTCGTAGGAATGAGTTTTTCTCAATTCTTCTAATATATTATCCACTCATCTCTCCCCTTTCCATTCTTCCATTCATACATTATCCATCCATCCACTCATCCAGCCAGCCAACCAGCCGCTTTTGTTGGGTATAAAACAAATAGAGGAAAGGATAAGATATACCAAGATTATGGTACATATTCATCCATCTATCCATCCATCCGTCCATCCATCCATCCATCCATCCACCCAATAAACAACATAAAATGTTTGTTCTTGTAAAACCTTAAATATCAGGAATAGACAATAATTCTCACTTGATTATAAAGTTATGAATAGGGAGGCATTTTACATCATTGGGTAGAATAATGCACATATTTTTAAAAAGTAGATTAGCCGTTGTAGTATTTCTATTTTCCAGGGCTTCTGTGAGGATTCAAGAGATAAAACACTGAACAGTATAGCTTGGAGTTCTCAGAAGAAAGGTGCCAGTGGAACAAAGAACACCACAATTAATGCTCTCAGTAACTTACGGTTATGGCCCTAAAGCAAAAACCGAAGCTGATAATTCAAGTCCAGGGTACTAAATTCCATAATGTCCCTCTAGAGAGGAAGAAATGGAAGCAAAGTTGTGCCAAAAATGATTTATTCTAAATAAAAAAGAAAATTATTTTTGGCTGTGATAGTTTCTCTCTGTCTGTCCATAAGAATGGGGATGGTGGGCTATTATTGGTTGACAGGAAGAAACTGAAGCAAGCTGCTGAATTTACAAGTCAATTTTCAAAATAAGTTTTACAGCCCAGGGAATTGGAGCAGTTTGTCTACTATTCGCAGTCCCTGTTGAAACTTGGATACTTAAAAATGCTGGGAAAAGGTGAGGAAATGAAATAGTTTTTTAGGCTCAGGTTCAGGAAAGAAACCTACCCAGACTCTGGATGTAATGTCTGATAGGAAACAGTGTATTCCCTCGCTGCTTGTGGAAATGCCACTTGATAATGAGTTTTGACCCAATTTCTTTCCTCATTACAGCACAGTAATTTAAATCACTGGAGACACATTCTGAAGCCTTAACAAAGTTGTTCTCCTGGATTAAACAAAAATAGCCTCCCTAATCCAACCTAATCTTACACAGCATCCCATTCTCAATATATTTGTTTAAAAAATTTTTTTTAATGTTTTATTTATTTTTGAGATAGAGATACAGAGAGAGAGAGAGGGAGAGAGAGAGAGGAGAGACAGTACGAGTGGGGAAGGAGTAGAGAGAGAGGGAGACACAGAATCTGAAGCAGGCTGCAGGCTCTGAGCTGTCAGCACAGACCCTGATGTGAGGCTCGAACTTGTGAACTGCGAGATCATGACCTGAGCCAAAGTTGGATGCTTAACCAACTAAGCCACCCAGGTGCCCCCCTATTCTCAGTATATTTGACTCAAGATTACAGTGGTCTTGACTCACAAAATATTAAATCATAGACCAGTTGCCTTTAGGGTTTTTCTGGGACTCATTCCTGGATATGTTACATAGTCATGAAAATTCTATTAGCATATTATTTGCAGACCATTTATATATGTTCACCTAGATTGATTTTTATTTTCCCTTCAGGTTCTTTTCAAGGTAAATTGTGATCAATGGTATTCTTAAGGCAGTTATTTCCTGACTGAAATTTGTTGAAGTTTTCATTCATTCATTCATTCATTCATTCTTTTTTTTTTTTTTTTTTTGTCTTTCCCAAATAGCAGATGGGGAAACAGGAATGAAACATTGAGCATTCACATACTGAGGACAACTAAAAATCTTTACTGATTTGTGTTTTTTATAAGCCATGCTTTTTAGAATGTGCAATGTTATTCCCATTTCTGCGAAGGCAGCAAGGTCAACTTTTGTAAAGGGTCTCCGGTTTTAATTTGGGTTCATTTGGAAGAAAATGTTTGCACCGAAAAAAGAGAACAGATGGGGAAATGTTTTCAGAACCAGTGGGATCTAGTGAGCAGTGGTTGGATCTAAGGCCCATGAGAGTTGAGGGCTGGTGCTAATTCTTTGTTACCTGTACGCAAAGCCAAGTCCCAACCTCTGAGCCTCTTCTTTCTTATCTGTAAAATGAAAGTGGTAATTAAATGGGCAGGAGAGACCACAGAAAAGTTTCCCAGTTTGCAGGTAGATAAGGATGATGAATCAGATGGCTTTCACATTGATCTACTACCAAGCTAGGAAGGAAATCGGAGCAAAGGATATCTGCAGTCCTTTGAAGGTTCCTGCTGCCTACGTAATGCGAGGAATCCCCCTTTCACTTAGGCTAGTGAGGGGGCTGCTTCTCTAATAGCTTTTTTTTTTTCTCTAACCTTGGTTCTCCAACACTCTTCTGGACCAATCCTCAGCCACTTTGCATTTCTTGTCTTCTACTTTTCTTGGCTTCCATTGCCACATACATTCAGACAATACTTAAATGAACCATCATGTCCTCATTCTCAAAAGCCACATGTTAGAAATTACCCCATATTCCTCACTGATCTGCTCTTGTTCAGGCTACCTTTTTCCTTTCTCTTTCTTTTCTTTCTTTCTTCTTCCTTCCTTCCTTCCTTCCTTCCTTCCTTCCTTCCTTCCTTCCTTCCTTCCTTCCTTCCTTCCTTTCTTTCTTTCTTTCTTTCTTTCTTTCTTTCTTTCTTTCTTTCAAGTTTATTTATTTTGAGAGAGAGAAAGAGAGAGAGTGAGTGAGCACTTGCACAAGTGGGGGAGGAGCAGAGAGAGGGAGAGAGAGAATCCCAAGCAGGCTTCGTGCTGTCAGCACAGAGCCTGACATGGAGCTCAATCTCATGAACTGTGAAATCATGACCTGAGCCAAGATCAAGAGTTAGATGCTTAACCAACTGAGTCACCCAGGCACCCCCTCACTAGCTCTTTCTTGAACCCCTCCTGCATTGCTGCTGCAGTGATATTTGTAATATTCAGTTTAAATGGTATAATTTCTCAGTCTGAAAGACTCCTATGACTCTCCACTACCCTGAGGACAAAGTCCAGATTCCAGGTTCTATGTAGTTGGACCACTGCCAGCTGTCTTGTCGCGCTGTTCCCTGACACTCAGTGTGTAACAAATGTTCTGTCCATGGCCAATGAACACAGTTCCTTGAGATCAGCATTTTCTCCCTCACTTCTGAGCCTGTTTTTCATCCTTCCCTCTCTGCCTTAAATGTCTTTCTCTCTTTTGCCCCCATGGCCAACTTCCTCTTGTTTTCAAAACTCAACCCAGGGTGTCTTTCTTGCTTTCTAGACTCTCTTTGGCCAGAGTTCCTATTTTCCTACAGTATTCTTGAAATACCTCTTTCTTTTTCTTTTTCAGCTTGTTGATTTATTTTTTGAGAGAGAGAGAGAACAGGCAGGGGAAGGGCAGAGAGAGGAGACGGGGAATCCCAAGCAGGCTCCCACTGTCAGTGCAGAGCCCAACGCAGGGCTTGTACTCACGAACTGTGAGATCATGACCTGAGCCAAAATCAAGAATCAGATGCTTAACCCACCAAGCCACCCAGGCACCCCTTGAAATACTTCTTCCAAAGCATTTGCCCTACTGTCTTGCAGGTGCTGTTAATTATTTTCTCTCTCTCCCTTGACTTTCAGTGAACACCTTGACAGCAGGGACTCTCCTTTCATCCATTCATGCCTAGCCCCAAGCATATTGCCTGGCACAAAGTAGGAGCTAAGAAGTGTTTTTTAGAAAAGTGAATATGTTTAGTAAAATATCATCCTGAGATATTGCTTGCATCATTGGTTTTTTTTTAATGTTTTTGTTTGTTTTTGAGAGTGAGAGATCATGAGTAAGAGAAGGCCAGAGAGAGAGAGAGAGAGAGAGAGAGAGAGACAGAATCAGAAAGAGGATCCAGGCTCTGAGCTGTCAGCACAAAGCCCAACGCGGGGCTCGAACCCATGAGCTGTGAGATCATGACCTGAGCTGAAGTCAGACGCTTAACCAACTGAGCCATCCAGGCGCCCCTGCATCATTGTTTTACAACTGCCTCACTCTTAACATTTGTTTGCGATAAGGTTGTGTACCAAACGGTATCAAAAGTCTGTGTGAGGAAATAACCGTAGGTTGTAATTTGTCATCTGCCGTCATCATACACCAAGCAGGCTCTTGATTTTTCTTTTTGATGAATGAATGTTAGGCGACCGAGAACGAAGCAGATAGATGGTATCATGAGCTGGTCTGATGCTTCAGCGAGCCGCCGCCATTCTCTTCTCCCATTGCTGCTGAAGGTGAGGCTGCCTGAGAGGGAATTTCACCTGTTTATGCTCCATGTCATCAACCCCCGAAGCTGCAGAAGTAGATGCAGTGACAGAGGAGTAACTGATGGGCTAGGACCATAGACAGTAAACCGAGGAGACACAGAACAAGCTGGCGTAGGCTTCGCTCCATCCAGCATCGCATAATGAAAGCATCAGAAGCGGTAGCATTTCCAAATAGGTAGTTGAGCATAAGTGAAGGGAAACGGGTCCCCCTGAGGTGTGTTGATCAGGCTCCATTTGGCTCAATTTGAGCAAGTTGTGGAGAGGATGCTGTGTTAGGAGAAAGGGCTGCCTGGGGGGCTGAGTCCTGTGTGAAGCTGTGTCGGCCCTTACCCAGAGCCCAGAAGACATAGATAATTCACACGGTAGGACTGTTTTCATAGATCTTTTCAAACACAATTAGGTGGATCTGAAATAGAATTTTAAGCTCTCACCGCACTTCAACATCAGAAAACCATGAATAAATAAAATTACAAAATCAAAATGCAATTCAAAAGGATTCCATGTGATAATGCCTTTTCCAATAAACACTGCAGAAAGAAAACTGGGTGATAAACCATATCGTTTCAATTTTCTCCTCGGGGATTTTATATCCATATGCTTCTATGTGGAAAAATGTGACTTAAAAAAAGGCTCTGTCACCATGAGTCCTAACTCTCTGGTAGGTGTTCAGCGCGGGACCAGGCATGGAGGGGCTGCGGGGGGCTGGGCCAGGCTGGCTGTGTTTCCTGACATTTTCTGGGGCTGGAAAGGTTCTGCCACTCACTGTTCCCTCAAGGGACTGTAAGTTGCATAAGATTCTCCCTGCAGGGAGTGTGTCCTTGGGTTAAGGTATATTTCTAGGAAGTTCAAATTAAACGAAAAAATGTTAGCAGAGACAAACAGCACACTAATCCAACAGGCAGAAAGACCTTAATGCAAATTTTTCTAAAGTGTATCTTATAGAATATTATCTCCGAGAAATGTATATAAACAAAGGAGTCTATGGTCAGATGAGCTTTGCAAACGCTTGGTTAAATAGGAACAAATTCTTTTTTACTTTGCTCTTCCTCTTCCTTCTCATCCTTTTCCACCGTCTCCTCCTCCTCCACTTCTTTCTCTTTCTTTTTCTTCTTCTTTTCTTAAGCTAAAAATTTTCCAAAGGTTTTAGTATGTGTAGAGTAGATCTCCGAGAAAGAAATATAGTCAACAAAATTTCCAAAACTTATTTGAAGTTGAGAAGCTTTTTATTTGTTCAGAGAAACACAGTTTGGAAAATTCTGTCTTTGTTTTATTTTTTAAATAATATATACTTTTGGGGCACCTGGGTGGCTCAGGTGGTTAAGCGTCTAACTTTGGCTCAGGTCATGATCTCACAGTTCAAGGGTTCGAGCCCCACGTCAGGCTCTGTGTTGACAGCTCAGAGCCTGGAGCCTGCTTCACATTCTGTATCTCCCTCTCTCTTTGATCCTCTCCTGCTCACGCTGTCTCTCTCTCTCTCTCAGAAATAAATAAAAAACATTAAAAATTTAAAAAAAAATCTATATTTTTAAGTTCATTTATTTATTTTGAGAGAGAGAGAGAGAGAAAGAGGGAGAGAATGAGTGGGGCAGGGGCAGAGAAAGAGGGAGAGAGAGACTCCCAAGCAGGCACTGAACTGTCTGTCAGTGTAGATCCTGATATGGGGCTCAAACCCACAAACCATAAGATCATGACCTGAGCTGAAATCAAGAGTTGGAGGCTTAACTGACTGAACCACCCAGGCTCCCTGGAAAATTCTGTCTTTGTAACAATTACGTTGTCACACTTGGAACCCAAGAGAGAAGATGGGAGAAATGAAGGTTCTGATGTCAAGTTAGGTGGGGGCTGCACACATAGCACAGCCGTAGCCGGTGGGTCTGACCTCCTCAGCACCACGAGGCCCCAGGGTATTGGGAGGGGCCCAGAGGAGGGTTCTGAGTGTTAAGAAGGCGAGCTTTGCTTAGCTTCCAATGTTAATTTCTGAGGAAGGCCAGAGGAAGGGGCAAGGCAGAAGAAACAGGAGTTATGTATTTGTTCTGGACAGATCTGCTTTTGACTTCCACTCAGTGACTGCATGGGAAATCTAATCTAAGAAGACCTGCTTCCAGAGGAGTGTGCATCTTCTCCAAATTAACTGTTCCTCTTGGACAACTGATTGGCCTGGAGCTCTTTGGGGTGTTTTAGGCCCAGGATGGCCTCACCCAGGTCACCTGAGGTGGCTTGGGTTTCTAATGTCACCTCCAGGATTATAGGCTGGGAAGAAGACAGGCAGGCAGCATGACGTAATGAAAAGAACATGGCTTAGGCTTTGGAAAGGATGGGTTCTAAGACTGGACTCCTGTTTTAGTCTGAGCTCCACCACTTACCCAAGACATGCCCTTGTTAAATTCCTTTAACTCTCTTGACTCCATGCTTTTCTTTGGTGAAATATGAATATGTAAGCTTAGATCTCAATGGTTTCATCTGTCAGATAAAAGCATTATACTAGATGACCTATAAACCATCCCTAGCTTTAATGTCCTGACTTAGATTTTATTGATCTGTGTCTGTTATACATATGTGTATACAGTACATAGATAAGAATAAATGGCTCACCATGTTTTTAGTAATGAAGAAATGATATCGTAATTTCTTTGCTGTGATGAATATAACATTTTCTTATGCTTCCATCTCAGCTATATTTTGAATGACTATAATAAAAACACAGACTCTGAGAAAGAAAGGTTACTTTATAAATTCGAGGTACTATCCATTAACACGATTTAATTAAGCAGGAAACTTTTAGGATTTAAATCTGTAAATTTTAAGTTTATTCTCTGAAGAACTCATGTGTAGCCCAACGATGAAATTCTGAGTTACGATTCCTAAGGTTCCTGATCAAAAATGCTTAATTTTTAAAGGTTAGTTGCTCTGTTGACCGTGAATACTTAATCATAATGGTTGTGTGTCTCAGCATACTAATTTTTATGTTTGTGTGATGATATTTTTGCAGGGCTCCCATTATTCACAAATGCTGTCTCACTCATTTACAGATAAAGTTATGAGATAGAGAAGGGAGTTTTTGCCTATTTCTGTTTTGCGATATGGAAGCAGGGCCATGTAGCAGCAGCTTTCTAGGAAACTTTGAAGTTAGAGATAGGACTTGGAGTTAAGCCAAACTGAGCATAGTTCTTCCAGCTTCCTAGTCTTTGGCCAGCCCATAAGTAAAGACTTAGTGCTCTATCTTAATAATGAAGCAGATGATGATTATCATAATAATGCTTGAGTTTCTTATTTTGAACAATTCGAACTGCTCACTCCAAGCCCCTTATTCATTTAAAAAAATATGAAGACAGGAGCCAAATTTAGGATTCAAACTGAATCTTCTCTCCCATTATTCCCTGTCACTGGATACTTTTGTGCATGTCTTAGAAATTGCCCATTGGATTCACCCTCTTCTCAGTGCTAAGTTTCCAATCATTGTTTTTATCACATTATATATGGATTGTAGAAACAGCTTCCCAGCTTGACTCTCTGCTTTCAGCCTTATTCCTTTCCATTCGACCCTGCACATGATTACCAAGACATTACATTCCAAAGACACCCCTTTCATTTTGCCCCACCCCTCAGGAAACTACAGCCAAGTCCCTCTGTCTGATTTTTGAGGCTTTCCATCTTTGGAGCTTGTTTTAGTCAGCATGGATTGCCACAACAAAATATGGTAAACTGATCAGCTTAAACAACAGAGCTTCTGTTCAGAGTTCTGGAGTCTGGAAGTCCAAGATGAAGGTGCCAGCAAGATAGGTTGTATTCTGAGGTCTTTTCCGTTGGCTTAGAGGTGGTACTATCTCTCTGATGCTCACATGAACTCTTTGTGCTCACATGTGCTCACATGTGTCTTCTTATATAAGCACTAACCTTTTCAGAACAGGGTCCCACCTTCTTGACCTCATTTGACATTAACTGTCTCCCAAAGACTCCATCTCCAAATGCCATCACATTGGGAGTTAGGGCATCAACACATGAATTTTGGGAAGATGCCAACATTCTGCCATTGACAGGGCTCCTTCAGCCTCTTCAGCCTCACTTCTCATCTCCTGAGATGTAGCCTTACCTCCAGTTTCCTCCCAGGACCCCTCTTCCAGACCCAGTGCTTTTGCCTGTGTGCTCCTGCATCTTGCTTCCCACCAGCCTCCTCTCCCTCAATCCCTTTCCTACCCTTCTCCTCCAGAAGACTTTCTTATTCCTTTGTACTTTCTCAAACTGGACACATCCTTCAAGGTCTACCTCAAATTGCACCTGCTCTAAGAATACTTTCTAATCTACAATCCATACAATATCCCTTTCTATTAACTCTTATACCCACACCATAATTTAGCCCTTAATCATCCTCTAATTCTTTTATGATAGTAGTGAAGTATCCTTTTGGGATTTATACTATACAGAGAGATTTCATATCTATAGTCTTCTGTGATTCCTTCAAAAACCCAGTAATGTGGAAATTATTGTAACTTCCATTTTACAGGTATGAAGACTGAAGCTCAGTGAGGTTAAATGGCTTACCACTGGTTATAAAGCCAGTAAGTCAGGAACACAATGCTGTTTTGTGACTTAAAATCCATGGTCTATCAACTCATTCCTTACTCCATCTTATGTATCTTTACATGAGTTTTCTTCTCTCTCACCTATTCTAATTTAGGTTATATTGTTGTGTTTTGTGTGTCTCTATAGGCCAAATTTTATTCTTTTTCAGGGAGAAAAAGAAATACAATGAATTTCCATGAAGAATTTCAGAGTGAATTCCAGTTGAGTTTCTTTCTGCTAAATCATAAACTAGGCAATTCTGTGATAAATAGTAGTCTCTCCACTTAATAAATGAAGAAATGGACAGAAACAAGGACTTAATCTCTGTATACTATCTACTGGATTAGGCAATTCCTCATTATTTTTTCCAAGTAAAAAGTGTTAATGAGAAACTTTTGGCTAAGATAACACATGTATTCAACAAGGCAATATATCATTTTTGTTTGGCTCTAATTGCCATGTGTAGATATAACTTCTGCAGTGCGTGATCTCAGAATATTTTGGCCTCCCACGCAGAAGATGAACTCTGAGGTTATAGCCATTAGGTGGGGGTGAGGGAGTGTGAAATAATTTAATAGTGGAAGCTCACCAATCACACCTGACCCCAATCTGTCCAGACATTAGTGCAAAGAAACCACTTACAAATTCCTTTAGAGTGATACCAAATCAGAAACATTTAATGTGCACTGAAAAAGCCAAGTTAAGAATCAAGTTCAGACATGCAGAGGTGTGATATCTACAACCAGAGCCAAGTTAGAAAAGGGTTAGTCTTTTTGATGGCCAAATTAAACAAGACACAATTGAGGGTAACTCATCCCTCTGGGCACTTATAAAACCTGCACGTGGGAACATTTGAAAATGAAGTTAGTGCTGATTGTGCCTTATTTTGCTTGGCCATTGAATGGGCTAATCCTTTAGGAATTTGGCTCTGACTGGAGATATCACACTTTTATGTGTCTGACCTCCCCCCTTCAACTCCCCTTTTGTATGTGTATGTGTGTGTGTATAGAACTTTAGAAATGAGATATGGGGCTAGGTTATTAAGTTTAATAAGAGTGAAAGATAAAAGCAAAGTATGGAAAAGAACTGAATATGTTGAAATAGAAATTAATTAGACTACCAAGGACATACTGCTTTTTTTTTTTTTTCCCCTGGTCTCCTTTATATTTAAGGGCCGAGCACCATAGTACTGGTTAAGGTCAACAGTGAAGGTACTTGAGGGAATTCCTGAACCCAACTAACCTCACTGATTCACTGCCACTATTCAGCAAAGCAGGCATGCTTAAAAGGGAACAGCTGAG
This sequence comes from Hyaena hyaena, assembly GCF_003009895.1. Classification (NCBI taxonomy): domain Eukaryota; kingdom Metazoa; phylum Chordata; class Mammalia; order Carnivora; family Hyaenidae; genus Hyaena; species Hyaena hyaena. The sequence continues at coordinate 650,921 of NW_024081174.1, forward strand.
TAAGGGGACGCAAGAAGGCACATGTAGAGAGTCACACAGTAGACAGATAATGCAGTATTTGGACAGTGGAGTCCAAAGACGGCTCCTGTTCAGTCTCTGCAGTGTTTGAAGCTAACAGATCACATGTCATTGCTGAAGAGCTGGCAGTTCCTGGGGCTGTGGGCATAGGTGGGAATTAGGATGTTGATAACATGGTGAAAAAAAATGCTTTCAAGGCTGTTTTTCTACCAAGATGTTCTGTGTCCTATCTGTCAGCAAATTTCCCTGCTTTGAAGTTGTAAACTTAAATAGCTACTCAACAATGCGGTGTTAGTTGTGTAGATTATTGAGGAAAAATTTCAAGACACTTGATTAACTTACACATTTTTATTGTGATGCAATAAAGAAGGCATCTTTAGTTGAAATTCCTTAAGCACCCTGTTGTGAGCCACCATCCCAAGTGACCTCATACTGAGATACCTTTTTATAGAAAACAGTATCTTTGGGCCAATAACCAAGTCCTTATGCTTTATCATTGTTTTAACAAGACATTCAGTTGAAAGAACATAATGTTTGCTGAATGGAGATATATATTTATGCTTTTGTTTTCTGGAGTTAGGTCCTACAAATCTGTTTTTTCCCTTTTATCATTTATTTCTCATAATCACTGGGCCTTTGTGAGACCAAGCCTGGACAGCTTTTCATGGTCTGATTGAAGGTCTTATCCTGGGGTTGATTATGACACAAAACTGGTGAAGTGATATTTTTTACTGTCAGACATTAGGCAAGATTCAATGCTTGGCAGAGGGAGCTATAAATATGTGCCTTTTACTCTGTGCTCAGTCTTCTGACCATTGTGTAGCTACGGGTACTTGTCTTAAAAATTTGTTGGCACTTTTTATTTGGCAGTTTCACGCTGAGGTAAATGTTGGCAAATGAACAAACAGCTTCTGTTCCAGCTTCCCTGTGGTTCTGTTCCAGGTCAATTCCAGGATTCTGGCATACTTTGAGAAGTTTCTGCTGGTCTCCACCATTCCTGACCAAGGAGACCTCTGGGAGGCCAGTTAAGAACAGTAACTGCTCTACTGACCCATGTCTTTTGGGTGACTAAATTGGAAAGCTGTTTTTCCTCATGTGGATTTCCTGGATATGTCTGTCTACCACTGAAATTCCTAGACAAAAGACACCAATTTATGACTTGACCAGTCATTGTTTTGCATGAATGCATGCGTCTGTGTGTGTGTGTGCGCGTGCGTGTGTGTGTGTTCCTTAGGAAAATTGGGTCTAGTTTTGTTAAGCATCTGTTATATTAGTCTTAGTCTCCAGGACTAACTTCTAAAAATCTAAGACCCCTTTGAAGCGGCTCACACTGTCAAATGACTAAACCTTTACTTTCTCTTTCCACAAAGCTCACACAATTTTTCTACTACTGCTAACGGTCTTTATAACTTTGTAGAACTGGTTTCTCTCCATAGCAAAACTGTTGGTGTGCCAAAATGTACACTCATAGAGAATAATAGTGTACTGGAAAGATCTTCATGTAGAAGGATGAAAAATTAAGGGAAATTTTATGCATTCATCAGATATTAATTATATAGCTGCTTTGTGTAAGGTGCACAGTGAATGCATATTTACATTTATATTTTAGAATCTAGTTACTGTATGAGATTGACTGGAATGTCCTTTATTCAAGTGAATATGGTGGCTGAAACTATGTATAAAAGGATTTTATAGGAGAAATCATCTGTTGCTTGAATTTGAGAAAAGCGGTCTCAGTTTGGCAGAGACAGAGTGAAAAGAATGTTTTCCAAGTTGGGGGAGGGTGGCAAAACATAGTGAAATATAGTTAAAAGGGCAAAATCAAGTGTGCCTTTCTGGAATAGAGGCTATGACTAACTGACTTTAGCTAAGATGGTACAGGTGATGTCTTGAAAGATGGGGGTGGTGGTGGTGGTTAGAGAATGATGTCAGAGAGGCCCTTATATAGAACACCTTCAAACACCATGTCTGGAAAGTTCATTTGACCATATCGCATTGTGGTGAGATTGAATTTAAACTCTTTCATCAAGTTCAGATTGATTTTCAAGAGCGGCATTGTGTTCCTCTTTGATTTGTCAATCAGATCATCTTAATTAAGAATTGTAAATATAAAAGACAATATTGAGGATCCTGAAGCAAAGCAATTGAGGGACTCCCAATGCCTAGCACACCACCTGGGACATAGTGTTTGCTCAGTAACTAAGTAATGTTTAGATGAATGACAGGTCCGGGGTGAGCTCACCTTCTGGGGACGAGCGTTTGTCGCACACACTGAATAATTACTACTCCTTATATTCTGTAATCCCACTCTTAATCAATTCAAAAAGACTCAGAAACTTTTCTAAATAGAAACACTCCATCTGAGCAGTGGTAAACAAGATGTTAAGGTCTGTATAATGGAAAACAAATTATGCATAGGAACTGTGGGCAATGACTTAGAAAGAGAAAATATTTCTGACATTTTTTAGCCCACTCCTGCTTCTTTAATTGTTTTGGCATGTGAGAATCAGAGAGTCACTCAGGCATGCAGATATTAGCATCCCAGAGGACTGCCACTTGGCTGTCCACATCCCTTTTGGGTGTACCTCTATGCTGCAGGAAGACTCCAATAGCACAAAGCAAGCAAATGTTGTTAGGTTTGAAATGACTGAGCATGGTTTTGAACCTTTTTGCTGAAGCAAGTGTCATGGGTTAAAGACTTTGACCAAGACTGCAATGAATCATAAAATCATCTCCAGCACCCAGCATATTGTTCATAAATGAGGTTGGATGCCCATCAATGATTACAAGATGGTATTTGACAGTAAAGACTTTTGCAGTATCATTTGTTTGGGTTTTAAAGACTAAACATACATATTATAAATGTTTCCTTCCTTTTGTTATTATTGCTTTCCCGTACTTTCTTTTTATGAGTTTGGAAGAAAGTCTTCAGAAAAATGCAGATGGACTCTGTGAATGTCTACAGAGGGTTTAACGGGACAGTTAAGATTTCTTAAATAAAGAATTGTCTCTCATCACCGACATGTTCGTCCCTTGGGTTATGGATGAAAGGGGGCTGCTGGTGACACCACAAGCCTCACAATAGCAAAAATAACATGAAAATAGCTGATGAGACTGCATGTCATATTTGCAGCAGCTGAGGCTGGTGGAGGGCAAACAACAGAGCCAAGGTCATGCTGCTGCTGCTGCTGTTGGCAAGTCACAAAGTCATAATTTGATTCCAGGTCTTTGAACTCTAGACCACTAAGTTGCCTTTATTAAACCAATGTCTACGGAGTGGCCCACTATTTCCTGGTGTATGTATAATACTGCTCGTATTGGTGGTTGAGTCATATAGTATAGAACATAGCCTTCCCCCTCCGGAAGCTGTTCTATCATCAGGGGCATGAGAAATGTCTAAGCACAAACTAATAACCAAAATGAAAGGCTCTCAACTAGACATGAAGAGTTAACAGGAGGAGGAACATGCAGGAAAGTGGAGGAGAGATGTAAAGGAATAGGGAGGCATTTCTTGAGAGGAGGCATAGCATTTGAATGAGTGCTACAGCTCTGTAACATTTCTGAAGACCCTAATATGATGAGGGTAGGGACTCCACAGGAGAGGTGGGGCTTGAGTGGGACCCTGAAGGATGGGCGAAATCAGCATAAGTAGTGAGGCCAAAGGAAGACAGTGGAGGTGACAGAAATGGTTCACATTGAAATGGGAGTCAAGCACCTATGAAGAGTCATTGCAAAATATTGAGTGGATTGGCCTTTCTGGAGAATAAGCTTTTTCCTGGGAAAGTGATGGAAGCTAAGAGTAGAAATTTGTAATGACCCACAACAAGCACGTGGCAGGAACAGGGCGGCAGAATGCCCAGGAAGCTGATCTATAGTTCACCTCACAGGATGGCCTGGGGGTGGCTCTGTTCACATGTAGTATTTTTGTTGGGATCCTTCCTCAAAAACTTTTATTTTATGATTAAGCACCAAAGCCCAACAAATGCTGAAATAATTATCTGAGAAAACAGGGGATAAAGATTGGAGAATTACTTCCATAAACAACAGGGTATTTCCTGAGGCCAAAAAAAAATGTGAGTTATTTCCTTTATTGTTTTTAATACTTGAGGCGTTTAACACTAAACACCCGCTAGACTTTGGAGGGTCAAAAAATAAACTCCATTCTTCAGTCGTTGTTCTTATCTTTGAAACTTATCTGATAAGAGCATTTTCAACTTTTGAGTTGTAGGAACAAGCATCCTTAATAAAATTATATGGTACTTTCTTTGATATTTGATTTCTATCTGTGTTTATTGTCTTTCTTTTGGCATTACTATTACTGGATGCTTTTAAGAAACAGGTTGCACAGGTTTTTTTGTTCTTAAGTACATAGAAAACCATCAAATTAAACAAACTTCTCTACATATGTATTATACAAGAACAAGAATAAGTTTATATATACATATATATGTATATATATATATATTTCCCATTTCAAACCAATTACTAATAAATAGCAAGTCAATTTAGCTTTTCAGGAAGTAACAATAAAAAAGTAAGGTACTCTGTTTCTAATTTAGATTTTTTACTTCTCCACTATTTCCTGACTAGAGTGTAAGCATTTAGGAAGCTCTACTTATAAAGCTTTTCCTGTGTTATATGCTTCATGTTAATCAATTGGTGTAGAATAGGCAGTGCTCTGTCTTTTCAGGACCCTGTCATGTGTAGGTTTTGTTCTGCTTTAAAATTTGTTTCCTTTTATTCTTCACAGGAAGGGCAAAATGAAGTATGTAGAGAGTTAAAGAAATACCTAGTCCTTTAAATCACTGTAGTCAGTCATGCAAAAAGACCTGAAAACATAGTGTTCAGGATTATGTAAATTTAGCTGACAGAAAAAGACATATGTGCAAGAAACAGTGCAGTGACAATGCAGATTAGAATGCCCAAATTTATTACTATTGTGTAGGGAATGTTATAGGAATTCAGAGAAGATGGACGGCCAATGGGGGACACAAGTCATTCTAGACATCTATTCCGGAGGTAATAGGGCAAACTTCACATGTGTGAAAAGAAGGAGGGGTGTTTTCAGAGCTAGAGAAGCTTGATTCTAGTATGCTTAGGGAAAGCTACCAGGGAGAGTGAGGTAGTTCGAACATAGTAGGCAAAAGTTGGAGTCAGATTATGGACAGATTTGAAGTCTGAGTTGAGATCTATTAAGACAGGGGTGACCGTTATGAACTAAATATCTAGGGCACAATTTATGATTGAACACTTATCCATTATCCATCCAACCATTCATTCATTTAACAAATAATGCGTGGCTCCTAATATTTGTTGGACAGGCTGTCAAGTGTTGGGTGTACAAGATTTTTGAGGGAAGAGAAACTGGAGGAAGGAAAACCAAGAGGCTAATGTAGTTGTACAGATATGAGAAAACGAGGACAGAGTTACAGTACGGTGACGGAACTGAAGAGGAGGGGCTGGATTTAGGAGACTTCTTGAATTACTATGGAGCTAGTCATTGTAATTAGTTGGTTCTAGGGAATAAAGGAAAGGGAGGAGTAGCTTTTCAAGCTGGACTGGCTTGGAGAATGCCATTGATAGAATCGGATTAGGTACGTGGATCAACTTTGATAGGAAGAGCAAAGACATCATTTTACAGTGGTCATTCCCTCCATGCAATTAGAGACACAGGACTGGAGCTCCAATTAGAGCTCAGGGTTGGAAATATAGGCATTAGAATCGTTAACAGGGTAAAGTAAAAGTCATTACATTTCACTTAATGAGAAATATTACTTACTTACTGTGGTTGATGATCATAGGCCTGAGAAATAAATATTGGAGACGGCCACAGCTGGTACAGGGTGCCACCGAAAGATGAAGAGAAGACTCAAAAGGAGCAGAGTAATTGGAGGAAATGGGAAAAGCAAAAAGTTTCACAAGGCAGTATTTTCAACAATAGATTTTCATAGACTTTTATTTAACAAACATTGTTGAGCACTTATTATGAGCCAGGCTCATAACTTTAGATGCTAAGGTTATGTAGCATTGAGTATTAATGTCTCTGACTTCATGGAGGTTACATATCGATGGGGGGAAATCAAAGGAGGTTGAATATTCTAATTTCGTGGGATACAACACAGACATTTTAAAGAAGTGATATGCAATATGTTATGAAGATTCAAAATATGGACGTAAACCCCCCCACCCCCCATAGTATATAAGATATTTTTATGGAACATTTTTTCCCCTTTAGGTTTACGATTCAGTAATCCCAATGACAGTAAAATAGAGTCATAAAAGAGATAAGGTGGAGTGTGGAATGAGGAGAACTTTAGGATTATGACTGATGTACATCATCATCATTAGATATAATACAATTTCTTTACAAGTCCATAAAATGCTCAAGTCCTTGAAAAAGGGAGTTGCAGTAGAGGTGGGGCAGGGACTAGGTACGTAAGGCGTATTACCTTGGAAATGAAGCTGCTGACCAGATTTTAACCACAAGACAGGGCCTCTTCTGCAGGGTCAGAACAGAATGTAATAAACAACAGGAAGTGAGCTTCGGGAGAGGACAACCCATACTAAAGTGATAATCAAAGATCTCTCCTTTGCAAAAATGTATCTTGCTTTTGCAAAGGTAGTGTTTCTTGCGGAAGACATCTTCCTCATAAATATCAGGATCCCATTTGTACTAATTAGACACAAAAAGTGCATAATCGCCCAGCTTGCCCTTTGTTGTTTTTTTTTTTAATGTTTTATTTATTTCTAGGAGAGAGAGAGAGAGAGAGAGAGAGAGAGAGAGACAGCATGAGCAGGGGAGGGTCAGAGAGAGAGGGAGTCACAGACTGAAACAGGCTCCAGGCTCTGAGCTGGCAGTCAGCACAGAGCCCGATGCGGGGCTCAAACCCACGAACCGCGAGATCATGACCTAAGCGAAAGTCAGACGCTTAACCGACTAAGCCACCCAGGCGCCCCAACACAGCTTGCCCTTTGTTAACGACTGTCATTACTTGTAGGTCTTCCCAAGGATTTTGTAAGTCAATTAAGTAAGAGATACTAGCTGTAGATAAATGTTTGTTTGTTTAGCCAGGAAACACTGGGATGAACGAGAAGGTATAACTGTAAGTGGGCTGCAGATACTTATGTGTGAAGCCAGTGTATAGTTGTGCATTATGAAATAATATGCTGTAGGACTAATGGTTTTTGAAATACACAAAAAAGAAATCTTTGGCCAGGTGGTATGAAAAAGGAATAAAAATACTTTGAATTCTTAAAAAAGATCTATAATACTTTAAAATATCCATTATTCATGAATATTCATCAAACCCTAACTCTTCATGAGGCATGGAGAAGGAGAAGGAAGACTAACGAAGCAAGTCTTTGGAAAGTGCCAAATGATAATGCAGATCATAAAATACTGTGAGAGTACAGAGTAATGAAGAGATAACCAAGTCTGAAAATTAAATAAATTTCACCATCTTAGTCAATGTGGTGTGTGTTATGTAAGATAAAATGATTCCTTTAGAGATGGTTCATGGTGGACAAGTGCTTTTATTTTTACCTCCTCAGGCTCTGAGTTAAATGGAGCATTCTCCCAAAGGGAGCCTGGATTTAAGAGCAGCTTCCAGAAGTAGACTTTGCCCAGTGGCCTGCGGGAGGTATCAGTGTTTGGTGTGAGGAAAATTTCTCAGGTTCCACAGGAGAATCTCTAAGTGAAGCAGAAAGAGACCAAGTTTCTAGTGTGAATGGAGAGGTGGGGGCTGGAAGTTTGAGAAGACAAGGGATGGGACATTTAGAGACCAAAGGTAGCAAAGTTCTTTATAATGTTGGTGAGTCATTCATGGCCCTTTTTATGTCATGAGAATTAACACCTGGGTTATAAAGTTAATCATATTTTATCACTTCAGCATTTTGGAGAACATCATTTGACACAGAACATTAAAAAATCCCTGACAAGGGGCGCCTGGGTGGCTTAGTCGGTTAAGCATCCGACTTTTGCTTAGGTCATGATCTCACGGTTCGTGGGTTCGGGCCCCGCGTCGGGCTCTGTGCTGACTGCCAGCTCAGAGCCTGGAGCCTGTTTCAGTCTGTGACTCCCTCTCTCTCTGACCCTCCCCTGTTCACGCTGTCTCTCTCTCTCTCTCTTCTAGAAATAAATAAAACATTTAAAAAAAAAATCTCTGACATAATGAATACATGACTTTGGGATTCTAGTGAGGTCTAATGAATAAATGTAACACTTCAACACATTCTTAAGAATCTGGTCTGGATTCACTTGATGAACCAGGTAGACTCTTTCTTAATGGGTTTATTCTGCTTGGAGTTAATAATAGGTGCTTAAAATTGTACCTGATGTGTATTTACTCAACAGTCAAATAGTCTGAATTATGACTCCATGCGCAGCTGGAAACCCAATGTAATAAATCTGTATCTGAAAGCTTTCAAAACTACTACTGTATGCTAGAATTATGCAATTTTAATTTTTGTTTTCTATCCTTCCAACCCCACCTGATTGCTATATGGTAGGATTTCGATTTGTCACAGCAAACAAATAGTGTAATTATCCTTTAAAAATTTGTACAAGCTGGGTAGAATTAATAAAAATTATAATCATGCCAGGTACAAAGTGAAATATTACAACTCATAGCTTGGGAGTAACTACTTGGAAATAATAAGAAAAAGAATCCCTCTTCCCTATATCTGCAACTTCTGTTTATTACTTTTAGATTTAAGTTTATGGGGAAGATTCTTTTGGCTCAAAAATAAGCAATATTTCTCATAATCTGATTCAGGTCAATATACTCAATTTCATAAGTATGTATTGAGCTGCTTTTGTGGTAAGAGATATGGCAAATTGAATGTTATAGTTATTGCCTTTATGGAACTTGCCACCTTGTACCCTGAGCAAAACAACACGATGAAACTTTTATCTTGACGGTGCTCTACAACTATTAGTCTCCTCTTGTCCACCATCACTGCTTCCTCAGATGTTTGCATGGGGACCTTTTACCCAAGACACCTCCAGTTATGTTAATCACTGGGTGTGTAAGTTAGGAATGCTTATAGTTGGTACATATGTTTGTGTTTGTGTGTGCATGTATTTTATCTGCAGAAAGGACAATCATTCCTTAGCTTCCCCTACTGTCTTTAGAACACTGACTCTTTTATTTTTATTTAAAAAATTTTTTCAAACTATTTATTTATTTTTGAGAGAGAGAGAGAGAGAGAGAGCGAGTGACAGAGAGAGCGCAAGCATGAGTGAGGGAAGGGCAGAGAGAGGGAGACACAGAATCCGAAGCAGGCTCCTGGCTCTGAGCTATCAGCACAGAGCCCGACATGGGGCTCTCATAAACTGTGAGATCATGACCTGAGCCAAAGTCAGATGCTTAACTGACTGAACCCCCCAGGCGCCCCAAAACATTTCTTTAAAATACATAGGTTGACAACCCAAGAATCTTTTTCAGTTTTGTTGAAAGAAAAGAATTGGAAATGCCTGTTTTTCAAAATGTTTCTGGAATTTCAACTTTTAATTTCTAGGAAGTATAGGAAAAAAGGCTTTAGTAGACTTGTCCAGCTGCTCTTGAAGCCTGTTATTCTTTCACTTAGAGGCTCCAAATTTAACTCAGTATTGTCACAGAGAGTGAGGGAAAATGTCATACATTTCCCTGCTACATCTTGGGCAATAAAGTTTTTAATTTTTTAAATGTTTATTTATTTTTGAGAGAGAGAGAGAGAGAGAGACAGAGCATGAGCAGGGGAGGGGCAGACAGAGTGGGAAGCATAGTATCTGAAGCAGGCTCAGGCTCTAAGCTGTCAGCACAGAGCCCAATGCAGGGCTCGAACTCACGAACTGTGAGATCGCAACCTGAGCTGAAGTCAGATGCTTAACCAACTGAGCCACCCAGGCGCCCCTAGGCAATAAAATTTTTAACCAGCTTTCTTAATTGTATACTTTACATAGAATAAAACTCACCAATTGAAAGTGTACAATCCTCTGCATTTTGACAAGTGTTGACAGTTGTGTAACTACCACCAAAGTCGCGATTTAGAACATTTCCATCACCCCCAAATGTTCCCTTGAGCCTCTTGTAGTCAGGTCCCTCTGCAAGCTCCTGGCGCTTGATCTTACCATTACTGTGTTCTACTTCCAGACACGGGGTAAATATCTAGGAGTGAGACAGCTGGGTATGTGGTTAGTGGGTGCTTAACTTTATAAGTTTTGAAAGTGACCGTGCTGCCAGCAATATATGGGAATTACTGTTTCTATCCTCATTGGCACATGCTAGCATCGGTCATTTTCATCTTAGCTACTAAAATTTTTTTAATGCTTATTTACTTTTGAGAGAGAGAGAGAAACAGACAGAGAGAGAGAGAGAGAGAGAGCATGAGCAGGGGAAGAGCAGAGAAATAAGGAGACACAGAATGTGAAGCAGGCTCCAGACTCTGAGCTGTCAGCACAGAGCCTGATGCGGGGTTTGAGCCCACGAACTATGAGATCAGGAACTGAGCTGAAGTCAGACACAACCAACTGAGCCACCAAGACCTCCTTTCATTTTAGCTATTTTACTGGGCATGCAGTGGTACCTCATTGTGCTTTTCATCTGCATTTATCCAACTATTAATTATGTCAAACATTGTCTCATGTATTCATTTGCCATTGCCATGTGCTTATTTGCTTCAATGCCATTCTTTGCTCGTTTGTTCAAATTTTTTTGCTCATTTTAAAAATTGAGTTACTGTCCTCCATTAAGTTCCTCCTAATCCTCCTATATGTGCAAACATATGGTATCTGTCCTTCTCTGCCTGACTTATTTTGCTCAGCATAACACCCTCAAGATCCATCCATGTTGCTACACATGGCCAGACCATGGGGGAGAAGAAGGGGGAAAGAGGGGGGGGGGGAGAGGGAGGGAGGCAAACCATGAGAGATACTTGAATGTTGAGAACAAACTGAGGACTGATGGGGGTGGAGGGAAAGGGAAAGGGGGCGATGGGCATGGAGGAGGGCACTTGTGGGGATGAGCACTGGGTGTTATATGGAAACCAACTTGACAATAAACTATTTTTTTAAAAATAAATAAAATTTGAGTTATTTTCCTTTTTCTTATTGGGTTGTAAGAGTGTTGGTATATTCTAGATCAATTATTTTTAAAATACATTCTTTATGTTATCATACATTTTAAATATATTTTTGAAAAACTCAGAGCTACAGATTTAGCTTATCTAATTCATGAAAAATGCCCTTCATATTTCCTAATTAGCAAAGCAGGGGCCCTTGTCATGTCAATCCACCAAATCAGACTTTCTCACTGTCAGAAAAAAAATCTTTTTATTTTTCTTCTTAAAAAATGTTTATTTATTAATTTAGAGGGAGAAAGAGTTTGTGTGAGAGTGGGGGAGGGACAGAGAGAGAGAGAGACAGAAAGAGAGTCCCAGGCAGGCTCTAGCACTGTCAGTGCAGAGCCCAATGGGGGGCTCAATCTCACGAACTGTGAGATCATGACCTGAGCCGAAATCAAGAGTCTGATGCTGAACCGACTGAGCCACTCAGACGCCCCTCATTTTTCAGTTCTAACAAATATATCAGTATAGGTTTGGATTACCCTCCAAAGTGATGCTTTTATTGGGTAAAAAATTGAGGATGGAAGTGCTAGCATGCTCATAGAAATTTGTCTCTTTGTCTCTATTCCCACCCTATAGTGTTTCTATATTTGAAATATTCCAACACAGGTAAAAAAAAATGCTGCTTCTAAATTCTTAAATAAATACGTAATCAATTAAAAAGATAGGAAGCCTTTCAGAGACACTAATATTCTGAATTGTTCTTATAGTTGGTGTTGGAAAGTCTTTCCCTCCGGTCTATCATCCACAGGTAGATTAAGGGTGGTAGATTAGGACTTTCCTTTTCAAGGGGGAGAGCCTTGCCAGGGGTTGGAGAACCCAGGGCCAGTGGAGCACTGAGGCATTCCAAGCAGAGGTTTGGGGAAAGTACACGTATGGAAAGTGAATAAATGGAAACGGATTCCCTATCCATGCCTGCACGTTCCTTGGACAATTTCCTGAAGGCCCAGGAGTACTCATACCAGAGTATGAAGACTCCTGTGCCAAACGAATGTGGTTTATGAAGAAGGGAATGTTTGACAGGCAATATTCCAAGAAAGATAAATTGTTTCCTGCTGAGGAGAGTAAGGTTTCCTAGAAGGATGGGGTGGTGTCTTTGAGGAGTCAGATGAGGCTCATATACAGAATTTCTTCAATCTTCTTGGTGAAAGATTTTAATGCACTAGCACCATCACTGAAGTCTCTCTCTCTCCATAGCTCTCTCTCTGTATATGTGTTCATATAGAATATATATATTACTCTATATTTTTCATAAAAGGTGATGGTGGTTTTATTTGTAAGTACATGTCATACTTTTATTATTATTTTAAATCGGCTATCATTGTCACACTGTTTTTAAGTCTTTGATTAATGTTCCCCTGTATGATTTGCTTGGGGACAAACCTCAATCTGTATCAGTGGGAGACCTAATTATTAGAAGATTTAATTAAGAGTTTCTTTCAGGGACTTTGCAGAGAACAATTTCATAGTAGAGAAACTCCACCTTATTTAGATCTCTACAACTGAACAGTGAGGAAAATCTTGACAGTTGTCACAAGGACTCAAACAGACCAAACATTACAAAAATTATTTTCATTTATTCAAGGCTTTAAAATAAAATATTCATTTAATATGATACTCACAGAGGTAATAAAATACATAATTTAATCGGCTTTTCAAACTCATTTAAAAATAGAGAGCTGTCATTTTACAAAGCTCAGCTATTTTTCTTCCCTCTAGCACACTAGGAAAAAAAACCCCACGACTCACACGATACCACACTGTGTAAGAAAACCAAGTTTTGTCTCACGTATTTGGATCTACAGGCAGGAAAAACCCGCCTGCTGCAGCTGTTGGCGTTGGGCCCTTGACGTTGGGTGTGCTAAAATGGTGATATGAATTCACAGTGGCCTTAGTGCATCTGCCTGTTTTCCATTTGATGAGGAAAGCATAGGAGGCACTTAACAGATTCAAAGTCTTCCTTTGGCGCCATCGCAACTGTCTTCTTTGATACTCCTTAATAGAAAATCTATACCACCTCTCCCCTACTGGCCTCTAATAAAAATCTGTAGTTCTTTTTAAAATATTTGTCTAGGGATGAAAAAAGCCATAGGAACTTTATTCAATTGTAAATGTGAAACTCATCTCAAAAGGCATAAATGATACAGTGGCAAAAGCAGGCTCCCTCACTCTCTGTGGAAAGCTAAGAGTTAACTGTCATGTTCTTGTGATTCTGAGGAGCACCGGCAGGATCTGAACTCGCACCATCCAAATGCCAAAGGCCCTTTGGAGCCAAAACGTTTGAAAGGAAATCTAGGAGGCAGGGAAAATGTCCAAATGGAAAATGGAACTAAACCACTGTGAACTGAATTAAGAATGTGGCCCCATGCTGCAGCAGAATGAAGGAAAAGAAATTAAATCAGATCTAACACGTGGCCAGTTGTTTCCCCTTTGAGATTAAACCCTGGTGCCATTGATCAAATCCCCCCTGCTTCCTCTTGGGACACTTACTTCCAGCCTCCAGAGAACTAGCTTGGCAGCAGCTTGACTTCTTCTGGGCCCTGGGCACGTCCTCTTCCTCAAATACCCTTTAATACTCGCTTCCCTTGTCTTCTTTCTTTTTATCGATACTCACTTTTGCACATCTAACTGACTCTTGTCATGCCTTTCAAGTGGGTATTTATTATTTGTGCTTTTCCTTGGATTCCCCATGATCTCCAATTGAACTGAACTCACTCACTGGAGTAGTGGTGTTTTTTCCCAAAACTTCTGCAACCTCCCTGCTCCAAAGTTGTCACACTAGCCAACATCGACCTGCCTCCTGCAGGCAGATCTTGAGGAAGTCCCTCTCCAGGGCTTGAAGAGCCCTTTGCCAAATTCAAGCCATTGGAAAGAATTGTTTTTCCTAAAAAAAAAAAAATCTAGTTGGGTTTCTGGACTCTTGAGGCAGAGCAACCAATGTATAACATCGCTGATGCATTATGGACTTGATCCTGATTTGACAATTGATTTCTATTTAGTAACTCTTTTCTCTTACTTTTGCTTTTGGACTGTCACTGGAGAAGGCTAATTTTTTTTTTTTTTAAATACAGGAGGTCAGCTATTTGTCCATGTTGCACTACAAAGTTATATAAATAAATAGGTTGCGATATTTCCAAAATAATAATTAATATGTCAGTGGAAGATGTTCACTGCAATCTTCTTACAATCATAAATACTGAAGAAAATCTTGATCACTTTATAATAATAATAATTCATTGCATCTATATTAAGATACATAAAGTCAGGTGCTCATCTCTGCGTTTTGAAATTCTGGGTAAGAATCCGGTTCAGGAGTTAGGAGGTTCTTAGTGTTACCGGTGTCAGGTGTAGTCTGCGGTCTGAGGATATTTCTCGGGCATATTTCAAAGACAGTACATATATATAAATATAAATATTTGTCACATTAAGGATTTGGACCACCAGTCACTTGGTACCAAAACCAGCATATCGATTCAATTGGAATTTCAATTTTCACTTTAACCTTTTCCTGCCAAATATCCCATCAAAAACAAACAGATATTGTTATTGCAGAATGTGTACTTTAGATTTCTTCTTTTTTGTCTGCTTGCTGTCTACTTGTCATCTGGCTGAAATCCTCCATTCTCCTTATAGAGCGATGACTCGGAGACTGTTTCAATGTCTTTGCTGTCTGGAAATCCCGCATTGTTTTTTCCATGACATTTCTTGTATGCCACGTAAACTAGAAAGCAATACACACGAGGTTAATCAAGGTTCCTATTAATTAGCTGCAAACTTTCGTTGGGAGTGATCATAACCTATGGCTCAGATATCAGCTTGCACTTCCTGTAGGCTGTGGGCTGCTTGGAGAAAGCAGAAGCCATTCTTGAATTGTACAGCCACTCATGGTGAGAGGGATGATTGTACTTCAGGAAGACCTGGCGCACAACCAGAGGGAGCAGGTGCTCACAGGGCTTCTGCAGGTATCAGCCTTGTGTGTGTGGGGGGGTGCTCACCAAGAAGGACAATGGGCAGTTATTCTGTGCTCACCACCTCCCAGTTATTACGGTCCTCAGGAAATAGGGTCCATGCTAAGGCGCAGGGTCCAACACCTTGCCCTAGTGCTCTGTGTGGGAGGAGTTGGGCTGGAATCATGCTCCATCTCTCCCACACTTCACTCCTTCCTTCCCACGAAGTGGGAGCCTTGGCTGATCTGGGATCGGCTTTCCTCTCTTCTGGGAAGCTGCTAGTGTCTGGTGGCAGCCGTGTCTATCAGCATATTTTTGAGGCCAGCTCACCTGGGCAGACCCCCCCACAGGGGAGAGGAGCAGTGTATGTGGGTAGACGAGCGCTATGGGCGTGTGCACGAGGCAGTGGAGAGGGGTGGTCTTAATAGGCTCATTTAGTTTTTGAGCCATGTTTTCTAATTAAGTTTTATCTGCAATAAGATTGCTACTTTGTTATCTAAATATCTGATTTTTTCCTTCTACTTCTCATTGGTTACAAAGTCAACAGAGGAAGAGAAAGTATTATATTATTGGAACTTCACACTTAAAATCAGTACAGTCATAATGTCTATCTCAGAGGGCAATTGTGAACATTAAGTGAAATAAAATAGTAAAGTGCCTAGTATGGCCCTGGGAGAACAGCCATGCTCAGGAGATGTTAACCCATCATGATGCACAGCTGAGAAAGACAGTGTCCTGCTTCAGAGATCTTAGAATGTCAAGATCCAGGTATCCTTGTTGGTCTCCCCGCTTCTACTAATATATTAATTTTGAAGCCACTGAGCTATTGAAGCTATTGACTTGAGCTTGTGGTTAATTAAAATAGCCCAATAGTTTTATTACAAACTGTTTTCAGCTGGGACCCCTTCAACAAACTTACACCACTAATTTTATTTAACCAAATTTTTTATTCTTTCTTTTTTCCTTCTCCTTCCTTTCCTTCCCTTCTCTTTTCCTTCCCTTCCCTTCCATTTTCTCCCTCCCCCTTCCTTCCTTCCTTCTTTCCTTCCTTCCTTCCTTCCTTCCTTCCTTCCTTCCTTCCTTCCTTCCTTCCTTCCTTCCTCTTTCCTTCTTTCTGTACTTCCTCTCTTTCTCCTTTTCTCCCCCCGCCAATTCCCTCCTTTCTTACTTTCTTGGTTCCAAAAAATTTTAGACTTCTAATCTTTTCACCAAAATATATTTCCAGGCATTGTATGTAATCAATAAAGGTGACTTCCTTGTCTATGTTCTTACTGATAAAAATGTGGGAAAGTATAAGACCAATACCAGTACTTTCCTTCCTATCATTCCTTCTGCTTACCTATCAATCCCTTTTGAGTTAGTTATTCAACTAGGAAATTCACTTAATTGTTCTATCAGCCAGTCTGCTTTCTTTGGCTTTCTAGTAGACATCACTAGCTAATTATGTGGAAAAACCTCAAGGTGCACCAAATTGGGTAGATGTCTATCATATAAGACAACAGGGTAATTAGGCCATGGACACCTATCTCCTGAGTCAGTGATAAATCAGTGGAAAGTTTCGAATGGATCCAGAGAGTCTTATACTAGAAGGAAAACTCTGCTTCAAGGAGAACATTGAAGACAGTAGTACAGAGAACGATTAGCACCCAGAAGCAAGTTGAATACCTATGAGAGCCAAGGGAAAAAGTAAAACCAGACCCAAACAACACTGGACCGCCAGGCAGTCTATAACATAACACTGACATTATTTTTGTCATCCACCTTCACTATATAACCTCCCTTAAAATGCTACAAAGCATAAAACATTAGTCTCTTTTTAAAAGAAGATAAAATTTAAAAATAGAGGTTAGACATCATGAATCCTTGGAGAACAAAATGTAAGGAAAGTTTCACCTAGGTGAAGGCCAGCCAACGGCAGGGGCCAAGGGTCAGAGTTGTATGTGACAACAGACCAAAATTAAAAATCAGATTAGGGGCACCTGGGTGGCTCAGTCATTTGAGCATCTGACTTCAACTCAGGTCATGATCTCATGGTTCATGAGTTCGAGCCCCGCATCAGGCTGTCTGCTGTCAGCACAGATCCCTCTTCGGATCCTCTGTCCCTCTCTCTCTCTGTCCCTCCCCAGCACGTTCTCTCTCTGCCTCTCTCTCAAAACAAGCAAATAAAGAAACAAACAAATAAATAAACTTCTAAAATATCAGATTAGCTATCCCTGGTCCTTAAAATAAAGAACATGTTTGGCTTAACTGTTCCAATTATATGGATATCACATAATACATGTACACATGCGGAGGCACATGTATCTGTCTTCCACTATAACTTAGCCTGATAAATATTCCTTGAATACCACATTTTTGATAAATATCCTATATTTACAAAGCATATCAAGTTGATGATTTGGAAAAAATGACCAGTCGGGGTTCTTAGAAGCATGTAGAAAGACACACAATAAAATGGTCCTAACAGGTTAATATGCCTCCCTGACTACTGAGAAAAAGAAAATTGGTGGAGGTGAGAACCAATCTCTATTACTTTTCACTTAGCAGTCATCTTTACTAGAACCTTCTGATAAAATGACCACCTTTTCATCAGCTGTGGGGAAGTCGTGATAACAGTAGAGGTGGCATTTCCCACCCCTTTACTTCACTGCCAGCAAAAGAGAATTTAATTTAACTTCTACAATCCGCCACCAAAAAAGGTGATTTAAAACAATGCCAGATTAGCAACTTTCTCAAAGGGGAGCATCATCTGTGACACGTGGTGAGCATGGTTCCTTACTGCCTAAGAATATTGCGGCAAAGACGAGCTGGAAGATGCTGTAGATGAGCGGGAACGTGAACACGAGGTTGAGCTCCTCCTGGGTGAAGGAGAGCTGCACAATAGTGGAGCACAGCTGGGTGTTCTGCATCCCCGTCTCCAGAGCGACTGTCCGGCACCTGCAAGACACGTGGAGAGGAGTTAGGCTTTTATTGTCATTATTTTGTGCTTTGTTACTCTGACACTGAAAGCAGGTGCAATGAGAACAGGTGCTTATACGCACGTATAGCTATGTATCTGCTTAATGGATATATTTATTCAACATGTTCTTTTACTCATACTACATGGATACATAACTTCTTAATATGTTAGTATATCCACAATGCATAAATATTCTCTCTCTATATACATAGATAAAGTCTTGGCTTAGTCACCTTTTATGATTGTTATGATCATGAAAAAAGGGATATAAAACATCACAAAACTTAAAAAGGCATATGCCAACAAAAATCGCTGTTGTTGCGGTTTTCTCCTTTCCATATTAAAGAACATTTAGAGATTATAACATCATTTTGTTCAGAGAAACACAGAACACCAACTAGCTCATTTTGCCCCCTGAGCAGTGGAATATATCTATATGTGTGTGTGTATAATGTATAATAATATGTAAAATATGTATGTATACATCTTGTGTATTTGTATACATGTGTATATGGATGTATACAGTCTTATACATAAAGATAATACTTATTTATATTATATAATAATTATTAACAAATAACATACTTATTCAATACACATAAAATTACATGTTGAAATAATATATACATTTATCTTTTATTTATTTTTTTAGCTGAACATATTTTTAATTTAAATTTTAGTTAACATACAGTGTAATATTGCTTAATGTATATTCATTTAAAGCAGATATATATGTAAATAAAAATATACATATGAAAACAGCAGGATCATTTATATTAGTGCTCCATAAATTCAAAGGGGGCTCATTTCCTTCTTTTCAATTATGCCCTTGGTAACAGTGCAGAGCACAGAGCAGAAGCTGAGAAGACGCTCAAGATAGACTATTTGTTACAGTTGCTTTATTGTGAAATTGGTTTTGTATTTCTGAAGAAATCTGGATAAAAAGTCTGCCAGGAAGGTGGTACTGCCCCCGTTCTATAGACGAGAAAAGTTCAGAGGAAGAGTGAGTGCCTGTCCCGAGGTTCCCAAGGTCAGAAGTGGTGGGTCAGAGTGCAAGCCTGTGCAAGCCCAGAGCAGCCTGAGACGTGTAACACCCCCGCTGCCCAGCCCTGCGCATCTCTTCCTCAGCCTCCTGGCACTCTCCAGCTCCAACACCTGCTTTTCTTTCTGCCTGTTGGTTCAGATGGGCTGGCAGGGAAGGAAGAGTTTTTACTCGGTGCCAGACGCATGCTGTTAACAACCCCGGTTCTAACGTGTACCCCTTGGGATGATGAGTTCACCCTGCTGTTGGACGGAGGGCCCCTTGTGTGTCACCAGGCCAACCTAAGTGCTTCTGTTGAAGTTATTCTGCCTGGAGAATAAGGATGTGAGACAATGGAAGAGCTCAATCTGCATTGTGTGGGGAATGGTCCCCAAGAATTTGAGCAAAAGAGGCAGTCAGTATTTTATTTCTGGGGGGCCTGAGTCTATTTAGAATGGTGCGGTGAATGTTATTCTAGAAGAAAGATTTTGAATTTCAGTATTTACAGCTGTTATGGGTTGAATTATATGTTCCCAAATGCATATGCTGCAGGCTTAACCCCCAGGATGTCAACATGTGACCTTAGTTGGAAATAGGGTCATTGCAGGTATGCTTGGTTGAGATAAAGTTATTAGTGTGAGCCCTAATCCAGTATGACTGGTGTCCTTATAGTAAGGGGAAGTTTGGGCACAGAGACACTTCTAGAAGAACGACAATGTGAAGACAGCCATATTCAAGGCAAGGAGAGAGGCCTGGGACAGATTCCCCCTTACATCCCACAGAAGGAATCATCTTGCTGACATGTTGATTTTTGGACTTCTAACCTCCAGAAGCGTAAGATGATAAATTTCTGTTGTATAAGCCATTCTGTCTGGGGCACTTCTCCATAGCAGCCCTAGCAGATGACTACAACCGCCATTGCAGAAGGAAATTCCCAGTCTGATTTATCAAGACACCATACCTGTGCCAGGACTGACCAGCTATTCTAGCCAGTAAAAACCCTAGAGAGTAACCGGCCAAAGGAAATAGCATTCCTATGATCCATAGTTTGGGAGCGATGATCCAGGCGCTCTGGTATAGAATTCCTCCAACGACAGCTATGAGCACAATAAGGATTGCACCTGTGATGGACCCGATCTGGAAGGAAGACACAAGCAGACCCCACAGTTGTGATAGAGAAGTCACCGCTCTGTGTGTTCCTGTCCTGATGACTGTTGTCAGTCCCCCAGACACTCTGGTGCTTGTCCCATGTTCTCAGTTTTAAGGAAATAAGAGGACCTATAATGTGCTCTAGGAGCCTGAAGAAGATGTCCTAGCTTGCAAATTATCCTTGTCAGAGGGGAAGAAAACCCACTCAGGAAGAACTAGAAAACCTGGCTTCCGGATTGAAATCTTCCTGCTCTCCTTCCTTTGGTAAGTCTTACAACTTCCCTTAGACTTGCTTTCCTCATGTGTCATTGAGGATAAAACCTTGCTTAAGAAACCTTTCATGATGATGATAATGAGAAAAGGGATATAAAACTCGACAAAAGTTAGAAAAGCATATGTAAACAAAAGCCACTGTTATTATTGCTTTCTTATTTTCACAGTAAGAAAATTTGGAGATTATAACTTTTTTTTTTTGGTCCAGAAAAATAAAGAACACCAGCTAGCTTATTTTGTCTTCTGATCAGTGGGATATATGTACATGTACATCTGTATCTATCTGTATCTTTATATGTATTTACGTCTGTATATTTATATCATCTGTGTCTATAATCTATACCACTTTATCCATATCCATACCATGTAGTTATAATATAGTTCCCAAAGGGGAATGAATGGTTATTAATGAATGATTACTGATTACTAATGGGTACTAATATCTACCATTTGCCAGGTACTGAACTGGCCATATAGATTCAGAGATAAGTAGCATCTGATCTATTTCTGAAAGCAGCTGTCTAGATATATTGTATAATACAAACCCACAGAACAGAGATCAGAGCAAAATGCCGTCGGGGTGGAGGGTAGAGTAAAAGCAGCGGTGGTGTTTGAGTTGGATGGAATTCTGTCCTGTAGATGGGACCATGGAGGGCATTATGGAAGAGTGATATACTGACAAAACCAGTTTAGGACTTGGAAAGACCCATTATTGCAACTCACACTATGGAACATTTGCAGCCTACAGCATGGGGCACTTACCTTAAGAATGATCTTGGCTTTGTGGGGCCATTTGTGATTAACAAATATTCCAATGGAAACAGGAACAACAAGAGCGACCAAAGACGTACCTGAAAGTGACAGGAGAGCAATCTGATCAACAAAACACGTAGCGCAGGAAAAAGGAAAACAAAACAATAGGCAGCCTGCGAAAGGCTTACGTAGTGTCTCAGTCTCCGTTCTTGAATCCACAAAACAGATTCAAGCAAAACAGCAATAAAACTCCCCTTGACCCACCCTGGCAAATGATTTAATCTTCCTGGTGGAGCATTGCTAATATGGGTGATACAAGTCCTTTTAGAGTTCTTTATACTGCCAATCTTTTACTGTCATTTTGTCAAAATCTTGGCATCTTTGGTCTATGGATCTTGATATCCTGGGAAAAATACCTTTTTAAAGTTTGTGTGTGTGTTTATGCTCTTGGGGTATATGTGGATATTTTACATCTGCCTGTTATGTTACTTCACGGCAGTAGAAATAAAGCAAAAAGTTCAAAATTCTGCAGGCATTCTGTGGGCTAATGACTTCTGATTAAGACCGAGTTCGGTTCTTCAAATCTACAGCAGAGAGGTGAGAGAAGGGGTTGAAAAAGCATGCTTTAAGTTTTCTGGAAGATAATATATTTGGCGACCTCTCAAGTAATTATAATTCTTCGCAGGAACGTGCTCACCCAGCCAGATAAGAGAGCCATACTTCAATTTCCCTGTGTTAAATTTACTGCTGTTCCCATGACATGATGGTTTGTTACTCCGTGTTATTTAACACTTATTTGTCCAATCACTGCTTTTACATAACAGAGTAGCAGCAACCTCAACTTCTCACGGGCTGTTTCTTTATCACACATCCTTTTAAAGCAGTAAGGGAAAGTGCAGTCGAATCATGAAATTTCGAGTGTGGTTGTAGCTCTGCATTGGAGTAGATTCGATGAGGACCAGAAAATGGATTCTAGATCCCAGGGCTGTAAACACAAATTTAAAATGAACGCAACAGGGATGAAAACATAATTTCTTTGTAGCCTTCTGGTCCTCCTGGCACTATAAAGTTCAGCAGTTACTTTGCCCCAGAGATTACTCAAATGGATTAAATGATGGCCAGGAAAACCTAAAGGAAATAAAAAAAGATGGTAGGAGAAAATGGTGGAAGACAGGATACGGAAAAGGGTGGTTGGTGGTCGTGCTGGTAAGAGCTTCCGGAAGAACCCCATTTGGGTATCCTTACATCCTGCTACTTTGGGGGGAGACTTCTTCCTTGGGGTGCTCAGACTATTCCCTAAGTTGTGTCAAGTTTGCAGACCTTCAACTGAAACCACCTTGATCCCAGTTGATTGCACTGCGGTAGCTGACATCTAGCTCCAGATGCGTGGGATGTCGGTGTGGTTAGGGTTTGGTTGCATGTCTTTTTAATGTGTCGGTTCTGTGAAATGGGCTCCCTTCTCCTGCCTGCCCCACCACGTTGGGGCGCCTCCTGCTGAGAGTCCTTACCTCTTTGGGTCCCAAGGATACAGGATGCGTGGGTGGACCATCTGCCCAAGGTGTGTTTCCTCTCCTGAGCAGGTGAGGCCAGGGAAGGTTTTTCAGGGACTAGAACTTGCCCATTAAAGATACTCTTCACCCTTCCTCACACTCAGAGTGTGTGGCTCCCACCCGGAAAGGAGGGTTGGCGTGACTCTCGACTTCCCCATGGGGTAAAGGTTTTCTCTCCTTCTCCCCCTTCCTCGTGTGCCCGTGCTGTGAATGTCTGACGCCCGTCCAGTTAGATGGGAAAGCAGTGGCTACAGTTAGACCCCTGGAACTGGAACGTGGCTTTTTTGTTGTTGTTGTTCACAGAGCAGGTCTGAGAGGAAGGAAAGGTGGATAGAAGCAAGAGGAGACAGTCATGGGGTGGAGGTGGAGCCAGATGGACTTGAGGCCCAACCTGACAAACTGCGGGAAGGCTGCAAGTTGTACAGCCTCTCTGCTCCCTGGTTTCCCCTTTGCGAAGCGGGTAGAGTTAGGAGTAGCTCATGCAGCTGCCGTGGGAATTAGGTGGTGAAGCAGGTGTACTGTTCATAGTGCTGAGAACTTTCAAACAGACAGCGGAGGGGAGGGGGGTCAGCAGCCCACAGCCGCTGTTCTCGTGGCACCAGCGGGGAGCCACCCTCCTCCACCCCGACCTCCCAGGGGAAGGGCTCGGCCAGAGTGCTGTCCCCCGAAGAGAGCCGTGGGTATCGCGTGGAGCCCGGGCTGGGCGTGCTGCCCACAGAGAGAGTGTGCAGACCGGGGGCATTTCCAGCTCAGTGCTCATCTGGGACAAATTAAACCTGTACCCTGGGCCTTAGTTTCCTTGTCTAAAAAGTAACAGCACAACTTGTGAAGTGATTGGGTTGTTTTCTTAAGGGACTAGAAAAACCAATCGCAAGGAGGTTAGGTTGGAAAATAGGCCTGGGGAGAATGGTGAATAAACAGAGCTGGTGTCTTAGTTTTTCTGACTCATTTAAGATTTTTTAAAAATCTTGTTCTTTTTTTTTTTTGCCCTGACCTCTTTCTTAATGACCTTTACCTCCATGGGGGTGCTAATTAGTCTTTCTCATTTTCTCTTCCTTTCAAAATTTATTCATATTAAAGGATGTGCTGGGGCGCCTGGGTGGCTCAGTCACTTAAGCATCTGACTCTTGATTTTAGCTCAGGTCATGATGTCCAGGGTTTGTGAGACTGAGCCTCGGGTTGGGCTCTTTACAGGTGGTGTGGAGCCTTCTTGGGATGCTCTTTCCCTCTCTCTGCCCTCCCCTGCTTACTGCTCTCTCTCTCTCTCTTAAAACAACAAAACAAACTTTTTCTTAAAAAAAGGATGTGCTATAAGTCATGCATACTATAGTTAGAATTATTCAATATTGCCATGGAGTATTTTCCAGAAGGGAATGAACATCACGAAGAGAATATTCTAAAGCTTAAATTATTTTGTTAAACAATAAGTAATGATAGAATTAACACTCCTTACTCAAGAGACAGGTTCTCTGAGAGGCCTGCAATGCACACCACTCAGGTAGTCTACCTTGTTTCACTTGAAGGAAGGTGCCTTCCAAGGGAGTGGACTGAGAGTCAATGCATGAGGCATAGCAGGCGATTCTGCAGAATCACCCTAAAACCTGTTTGCGGGAGATTATATCTGCTACGAAGGAACTCCCCAGGTCAGGCAGAAGGACCTTGTGCAAAAAAATCCCATATTGAATGAGGTATGCCGGACCAGGTTGTTCCTGATTAGGGTTTTGTTTTGTTTTTAAAGTTGATTTATTCTGAGAGAGACAGAGGCAGAGGGAGAAAGAGAGGGTGAGACAGAATCCCAAGCAAGCCCCGCACTGTCAGTGCAGGGCCAGACATGGGGATCTAACCCACCAACCCCCATGGGGATCTAACCATGAGATGCTGACCTGAGCTGAAGTCAGAAGCTTAACCCATCCAGCCACCCGGGCACCCACCCTGATTAGTGTGTTGAAAGTTTGTTCTGATTCAGTGCTGTAGACCTCTTCATGTTTTTGTCACAGAAACAATCTTAGAAATGGAAAAGGGTTGGGGCGCCTGGGTGGCTTAGTCGGTTAAGGGTCCGACTTTCGCTTAGGTCATGATCTCGCAGTTCGTGGGTTCGAGCCCCGCATCGGGCTCTGTGCTGACTGCCAGCTCAGAGCCTGGAGGCTGTTTCAGAGTCTGTGTCTCCCTCTCTCTGACCCTCCCCTGATCACGCTGTCTCTCTCTCCCTCTCTTTCCTAGAAATAAATAAAAATATTTAATAAAAAAAAAGAAAGAAATGGAAAAGGGTTTTAGATGCACCCAATCCAGTGTCCCATGCCAACAGCAATTCCTTTAGAAATATCCTTTTGCGTCACTGTTTAGCTTTGCTCACAGGCTCCTTTTCAGTGGACACCCACATCCTGAGGTGGCTTGTTAGCTGAATAAAGACTGTGCAGCAGGCCGTGTGTCTGTGATATGTACTATCTCAGCTATATCATGACTACAGTTCTGTGGGAAATGCCTGGTTTGAGAAGGTCAGGAGCTGTCCTGTCTTACCCTTCACCCCATGTTACACAAACGACTTAATTTCTTGCTGTTATCTGTTGAACCGGAAACTAGAAAAAAAAGCCCCTTTGGGGTGGGAGTGAACACCTTGGGGCAAAGTGAGTGGAGACCAAGTCATGACTAGCAGATTTGACTCCTGGAGCATCATATACAGGCTATGCCAGTCAATGAACTTCTGAATCAAGATGTGGCTCACAGTTGGGCGTTGCCTATAATACATTTTGTCTGGTAGTTTCCCAGCTCACTAGGTGCCCGAGTTTTAAATCATTAGTGGAATAGATATATATTTTTTATATTTCTTCAATCTGAGTGTCTGGGAGCAAACTCCTGTTTCCGTGAACTATGGTCCTGAGGGTTATGGAAAGGACAGAACCTCTCACACATCAGCAATTTTGGCTTCCTCAGGCCCAGACAGACATGCCTTGAGTCAGCCTTCTGTCTGGTGCCTTTAGTGGAGGCAAGCCAGGTTCTCCATTGGGGTCAAAGTTTGGGACTTGGATTCTGCCCAACCCTCATGCAATCGCAGGCATGACCTGTAACGAAATCCTGATGGGGTAAAATCTACTGCCGGTTGGAGAGGTGAACACTAGCTGGGTCTGAGCCTGGCCTGAGGGCTGACAGAGAGCAGGAAAGTGATATTCAGACACCTTGCAGAGGATGACTTACCTATGTTATCAAAGGGAATAACGATGGTCCCAGAGTCGACCCACATTTTGGTATAGATAAAGAGGCACAGCGGCATCATTCCCAGGGCAAGCAGCGTAGAACATGTGGTCATACTGATGCTGAAAGGAAATGGGCAGGTTGATACGTCTGCCTGGGTTTTCTAGGGGGAGACTTAGCTTCGTCGTGCAATTCACGATGAGGAAATCCTGCGGGAGACTCGAGCAGCAGTACCGTCTAGGCTGATGCGTGGACGTGTGCACGTGCCCGCCTTTGTGCCGGTCCCGGCTTTGGGGGAAATGCTGACATCTGGATTTGTTGCTTTTCTGCTCTGTCTTGGGCTGTTCCTCCCTCTCCATTGGTTCTTGAGGATCAGAGCAGATAGTTAATGACTGTGTAAATTCATTATGAGAAAAGGTGCAAGGTGCTTGGACACACCACGTTTTGGACCTCCAATCAGAGAAAAGCAAACACATCTATACCAGCTGAAACTTGAGGGGCTTTGCCCAGTCTGTCTGTGTTGAGATGAGATGGGCCTCCCTGGTCCCTTGGTGGGGAACACATGTCCAAGGGAGGGAACCTCAGTGTTTTCTTTTAAGGCAGATAGATTACTGCCCCGATGCCTGTAGCTTAAAAACACAAAAGGGGAAGGTGACTTAAAGAACTAAAGAAAACACTCAAGCAGTGGGGGTGGGCCTGGATTCTATTTCTGCTGAGAGATTTACCCTGTGTATTTGTTCAGAAGGACTATTCCTCCTGAGAGCATCTGTGTTTTAGTGAGCAGACTGGCTGGGTAAGCGGACTTCGGCTTTGGACTCGGAGGAATTTGTATGGAATGGTGCTATTTTCCGTAATGTGACAGTGGATGGAAGAGAGGTGTTTGGTGGTGGCTTTTCCTGGTTCCCCTCAAGGGGCCATGAGCACAGAGGCACATTGTCTTCCCAGGGAACCGACCTGTGAAATATCTGGGCCAGACATTTCCACTGCCTGGGTTGGAAGCAGGCATAGCCACTTATGACATAAGGACTACGTTCTTTAGGTAATTTCCTTGACTTTTCTTGGCCAGCTTCCCAATCTGTGAAACGAAGATTATAACTATCCCTACCTCATAGGCTATGAGGACTAATGATCCAGTGACTCCAGTGCTTAGAATAATGCAAGGCTCTCATTAAATGCCAGCTACTGTATTAACTATCCAGTCATAGTGTGTGTGTGTGTGCGCGCGCGTGTGTGTGTGTGTGTGCATGTCTGTGTGCATGTGTTGTGTTGCAGCAAAATACAGGATCAAGAAATTGGAGACATTTTTCTGAAAGGCCTTTATCCAAAACTATAGCATTGAGACTATCAGAGTCATAATTTCTGAAAGGTATTATACTTGAAGGAAAATGAGAAATTATTTACACCCCCGGGTGCCCGCCCTCCACTCTGCCCAACAAACACCAAAACCACACTACACGATGCTAAGCAAAACAGCTGGGGGTGAGGAATTCCGTTTTAATGCATACAACTAAGCACAGTGTTGGCAAAAAATAAGGGGTGGTGGCAATGCTTAAAGGGGGCTTAACTTGCCTAATAACTATTTGTTTTTAAACTGGGGACAACCTCACTTAAAATGTTTAAAGATTTTAGGATAAAAGTACTTATCTTCGTGGAGCTAAAATATAACACTAATAAGTGCTGGGCATGTATGTGGAACATTCCTAAGAAGTTCCATCTATTATGGGACAGATGAACTTGATTTAGATACAAAAAAGGGATGTGAAGGCAGCATCCTAAACCAGAATAATAATTTTCAGAAATAATCCTACTTATAATTAAAATACTGGAGTTTGTAAACTCTCTCCCTTCCTTTGCCATTCTTTTATCTTTTTGAAAAATTATTTTTAATCTTTTATTTATTTATGAGAGAGAGAGAGAACATTACAAGAGAGGGTCAGAGAAAGAGGGAGACACAGAATCTGAAACAGACTCCAGGTTCTGAGCTAGCTGTCAGCACAGAGCCCAACACGGGGCTTGAACCCATGAACCGTGAGATCATGACCTGAGCCAAAGTCAGACACTTAACCAACTGAGCCACCTAGGCACCCCAACATTCTTTTATCCTTTATTTCAAAAATAAATTAGAATGGATTTAAAGTTATCACCATGGAGAGCCTGGGTGGCTCAGTCAGTTAAGAGACTGACTTTGGCTCTGGTCATGTATCTCACAGTTCATGGGTTAAAGTCCCACATAAGACTCTGTGCTTACAATTCAGAGCCTGGAGCCTACTTTGGATTCTGTGTCTCCCTCTATCTCTGCACCTCCCCTGCTCATGCTCTGTCTCTCTCTCAAAAATAAATAATAAAAAACATAAATAAAATTATCACCTTAATAAAATTGTTTTTATTCTAGTATGTCCAACGTGCTTTCCAGAGTGCAGAGCATGGGAGGAGGTGCACGGGGGAGCAGTGTTTTCTACCTGGATCGTACTGTAAAGAGAAGTCTGAGGATTTTTGTTTTAAACTAGAAGGATAATGTTTAGAAGGAAGTTGGGAAAGCTTCAGTTTTAAATTATTGCTACGACAGTTTATGAAATTGTATTATGGTTTTGAGTTTGGCAAAGGCAGTTTCTTGAGGACCACAAGAAAGGACATGTCAGCAGCTGGGGAGGGGACTGGTCTAGCTTTAGTGGGCCACCTTGACCATGAGGCAATGCAGAGGGGCAAGAGAACAGGTGGCCGGAAGTTGATGCCATTTGAACTAACATGAGAGCGATATCAGACCGCTCAAAATGAGATGAAAAACAATTCACAGGTAATAATTTTAGGGAGCAATGTAGGGGAATAGATCAGCAAAAGAAAAAAAGTCCTTTTATGAATGAAGTCTGAAGTTTTATAACAAGCATCAATGTCAACAATAGAAATACTACCATGAGTTTATACTGGAACGAGGAAAATGTAACGAAAGAAAAAAAATTCTTGTCTTTAATTTTTGACTTCAGCTCTATTAGCCACCAGGGAAAGTTGTTTTCTTTTTTCTTTTTCTTTTTGGAGATAAAAACAATAATAAGAGTCCAGTAAATGTTGAGGAATTTGGTGAAGTCAGTGATGAGGAATGTAAAGACCGTCACCATATGAGAAGTGAAACACCAAATTTAACAGATCAACTGAAGCGTATGCTAGAAAGTGGGGATGTGGTAAGTGATAGAAACAATGTTGAACAAAGAATAAGAGACGGGATAGGGCTATTTGGATAGGTCTGGATTCAAATCAGACTCTGACATGTACTCTGTGACCTGGGTAAAGGTTTTGTGCCTTAATTATATCATCCATCAAGTGCAGAACATAATAGTACTGACCTCAAGAGGATTATCTCAAGGGTTAAATACACCAATGTATGTGGAATATTTGTACTGTGTGTGACTCATAATAGTGCCTAATCAATACCAGCTAGTAAAATAGAAATAAATGCTACATGAGAGAAACAAAGCTTGGTTACTCTGAGGGGGAAAAGAGGAAAAGTCAAATATTGTTGGGTTAGTTCTTAGAGTAGAGAGAAGCTGGACATTTATGTGATTTAAATGGGAGAGATTGCTTTGAATTTGTGATAAGTCAGAGGATGGAGGATCTTGAACAACTAAAATAACAACAAACACTGACCTAGAAGATGAAAAATATAGCAATCTTTAGCCAGAGAACAAAGGATGTGGAAGGAAAACCTAGAAATGATTAACACTGGAAAATACAAAAAGGGAATGTAGCTAGTAGATGGCAGCAAAGGAACTGGGGGGAGTGGAGGAAAGGTACATAAGCAGGGATCCCTCAGAGAAGAAGGCAAAGAGAGGAAAACAAGAAAGAAAAGTCCTTGCGTGGTGTGGAGAGGCCATTGCTAAGAAAGGAGATTCGAAAATGAGGATCTCTGGGAATAGAGCCTCAAAGGAGGCAGGCATCTCTGTGTCCTCTGGTCCTGCCACCAGCAGATTTGCCTGAAAATGTCACCTTCACTTCTCTCAGAAACATTTTGTGCATAGGATGCCCACAGCACAGCTAGAACAGGTGAAGATAACTGTATGCTATTCACATTCCTGCAACACGTTTCTAGGCTGGAGTGGCCCGAGATGGAGCTCAGATATGACTTGCTGTATTTCAGTGAGCACGGTCTATAATTTCTTTAAGGGCAGCTGTCTGGTAAATTTTTGTTGTTGTTGTTGTCTATTTTTTTTCCCCCACTGGCGATTGCAAAATGCAATGGCTTGCCAGGTTCCAAAGAAATGGTAAGGGAAGGGGGGATGAGGGGATGAGGAGGAGAGGGGGGAACAATGGGGTGAAGGGGGAGGGGCTGGGGGGCTGATTTGATTTCCTCTCCTAGAAACCGCATCCAGGAGAGCCACCAGAGACAGAGCTGTCTTGCTGGCATAGTGTGATATCTGTTCTAGGAACTGGTAGCCAGTGCAGATTCCTATCGTAAAACAATCACATCTTGACTGCCACTGCTAGAGTCCCAGTGGAAATGGAGAAGGTGAAGGTGAAGTTCTTTTTTTGTTTTTTAAAGTTTATCTATCTGTCTGTCTATCTATCTATCTATCTATCTATCTATCTATCTATCTATCTATCTATCTAGAGAGGGCACAAGTGGAGAAGGGGTGGAGAGAGCCGGAGAAAGAAAGAATTCCAAGGAGACTCTGCACTGTCAGCGTGGAGCCCGATGTGGGGCTCGAACTTGTGAACCATGAGATCATGACCTGAGCCGACGTCGGATGCTTAGCCGACTGAGCCACCGGGTTTCCTGAAGGTAAAGTTCTTAGAGCACAGAACTGGCTCTGGAAGAATAGAAAGTGTTGGAAAACTGTTTCCCAAAAGCTGAGGTGATACTCTCTTAACTCACTTTAAAGAAATATTTGAACCTATGCAGCGCATAATGTCATCATTTTACAGAGCGGCATAATTTAACTGCTTTCAATGATTATGAGCCTTTGTGATGCACGTTATTATTTGCTCCGCTAAAGTATAGTGATGTCTTCTGGTGGTTGTGTTCAGAGAGCTGATTGCCCGTAGATTAAGTGCTACAGAGGCTGCTGTGATTTGTGAGTTGCCTTCTTTGTGTTGTGGGCATTTTTGGTCTTGAGGTCAGGCTTTCGGGACCACTTGCTGCTGTGAGACACAGGCCCGCCCTCTGGGACCTTGCCCCCCATCCCACTTCTTATTTCTCATCCTCTGTGCTGAGAGATAGCACAACAGAGCTCTAGGGTTAGGAGATTAACAAGGTCCTGTGCAAGGAACATTTAGGACATTAAGCAGGACTGGATCTTTTCCTGGGTTTTGTCTGAGGTCTGGAGAGGTGACATTGCTAGCAAGGTGACTGCTGGACCAGAGAGTTGTTGGTGTTATTCGCAAGACAAAGGGGATCTGAGCAGAACACACTTTCTAGGATGAAAATGAAAAGTTTCTCTGCCATATGTCCCATCTGGGGATTACTGTGATTTGCTGAAGGATTCACGTATGTGGATTCAGGTGGCTGTTTTCTACCAAGGTTTCAAATTTTACTTTGCTTCTTTCTCTTAAATATTTTTATTTTTTACAGGAATTGTTATATGAGGTAGACAGGATTGCATGCTCATCTGTTTCAAGACAAATCAGATTTCCTTGACACCACAGAAAAGTGTCAGCTGGGGCTTAGATTAGGTCCCTACAGTCTTTGCCTGCAGAAAGAAATCTGTTCCAACAGCCAAATAACCCAGCATTGTGAATACGTTCCTGTCTTACAAACTGATTACACATGAGGCATTATCTTGAGATATAAGACTCCTGCATTTTGTTGAAAAGTTACAAATACTCTGTAAAAGCTGTTTGGTGGAAGTCAAAGTCCCATATTCAATTTAGGTCACTCCCCTTGGTTTAGCGGGTGAATTGTCACCTCTGTGTGCTTATGTCCAGATCAGACTAAGTTGTGGTCTAAAAGGACCTTATTGCTCTGCGGTGGTTCACAGATTAACTAAACCTGAACAGCACTCACCATCCTTTGTTCTTTACAAGCCTTCCTTAGGTGGAAAAAAAATCTCTTGCAAGGAGGTATGGTCTTTCCTTAAGTGAAAAATATGTGAAGTCAAGACACACAGCTTGTATGGCTTTTCTAAGGCTTCGGGGAGATCAGCACCAGCTGAGATGAGACGGCAGGCTCCCAATTGCTCAGTGGACCCTGTCTCAACGCGGAATGTAGTTTTACATTTTGCGGTGGTTACATTTATACACTGTAAGCTTCTCTCTTCTGAGCATCGTGGCTGGTGATTAACAGAGCCTACTGCCTACTGTACAGTATTTAATAAGCACACGTTACATTAACACCTGGCTGCTTTGCAGAAATGCATACTCTTCCCAGGAAATGAGGAATTGTCAGGTAAGGAAAAAAGACGTTTTCCTATTCAACTTGAAGCATTAAAATTCTTGGTCTCATCACATTAATGCTTCGTCTTACTTCTATTAGTTTTTTTTTTTTCTTTCACTGCTAGTTCAGACTGGCACAGGATGAATTGGGCAAACATTGCAATTTAGATTACTCTGTGGGAAGCAGAGAAACCATTTTCTGTTTATTTTATAGTAAGGTAAGCATAATTTTAAAAAAGCTGCTGCAGGTTTTTGTTTTCTCTTTTAATGCCAGTAGAAGTGAAGCAAATGTACAAATTCTTCCTAAGGCTTTATACCCAGAAAGAGCTTGTTCAAAGAACTGGCTGTATTTGGGGAGCTGACCATTCTCTTAGCATAGATTCTAATGTTTAATGAACGATTGGATTGCATGATTCCACTCGGAGATTCTGGTCACCACAAAGAAAGATTGGTTGGTTTCTCATTTTGTTTTTGCTGATGCTAACAATGCAAACTTTTTCAGGAGCACTGGTGGCTTGGACAAAATTTCTTTTCTGAAACACTTCAAATCTTTCCCCAAAGATTAAACAGCAACTATCCAGCTCCCTGTTTGCTGAGTGAGATTAAAACCCACAAATATAAAATATAACCCCCAAATCCCAATAGCTAAACAGTGGCGCGGGAAGTTGAGGGAACGCATTTATTCTCTTCTGTTTAATTCCTCAGTTGCACCCAAGATCAGAGCCCGATCACATGGACATCACAATGACATCGTCTCCTGACAAGATTAATTCAATGTGATTACAGTACGCGGAGGTTTAGATATCTTACCTTAAGTCCATGTCCCCATCGACCCAGTAGGCCAAGATATTGGAGGCAGTTCCTCCAGGACAACATCCCATGATGAGCACTACTACGGCTTGGATGGGAAGGATGTCAAAGGCCACTGACAAGATGAACCCCGTGAGGGGCATGATTCCAAACTGACAGAGGAAGCCAACACAAATGCCCCACGGCCGCTTTAAGTGTCCTAGGAATTTCTTGATGTCCACATTGCATCCCATGGAGAACATCACCATGGCCAAGAGGATGGTCAAGACGGTGCTCAGGACCACACTGAGAATGTTATTGAAATTGCTCTCAGGCAGCACGCAGGATGACCCATTGCAGACCGTGGCACTGGCCGGACAGCCCGCTGAATTATTCATCGCCGGAGATGCTGCCCCAGATGGCCAGAGGCGTCCACAGAAGGACCACGCTTCTGCTGTCCACTAGATAAAGAATGCCTCATTCAGCCACGTCCAACTTTTAAACCCTTCTCCAACATGTGTCACTGGTATCTCTTTCAAAAGCGACCTCAGGGGCAATAAAAGAACAATAAATGCCAGTATGTCAGTTTCCAGAGGTAACATTACAACACAGCACAAATTATGAATCATAAAAGCCCTGCCAAATTATTGGTCCGCCGGAGAATTATAATTAATCATTTATTGGCATGATAATGAAGCGGACCATATAAAAAGAGCTGTGTTAATGTTTAATGCCGGGGAGGTTTGTGAAATAATTCCAGTTAAATGACACTTAAACCCAACTGAGAAAATGACAGAACATTGGAGGGTGTAAGCCGTAGGAAAGCACGCTGTTCCCTCAGTGGGGGGACTGGGTCCTAAAAAAGTCCAAGTGTTCTGTGCCTAGTTAAACTGCAAAATAGTGTCAGGCTCTGACCTGGGACCCAGACCTTCAATTTCCTCCCTCAAAGAGTCTTCCTACTGTATCGATTGGTCTGCTTGTACTGGTCTACAGTGTCCCTAAAGTAAAAGTAAGGTTCAGAAACGTGTAGGGTTTCGATGCAAACTTATGGGACAGTAACACGCAGGAGGGTAGAATGTTCTCTGTGTGGTCTGGTGGGAAGGGGCCTGATGAGTAGAGCCACCCTCAATTACGCAAGTGATTATGTGTGTGTTGCCGTGGTAACCAAGTGCCCCCCCCTCTTTTTTTTTAGATAGACAATCATTTAGAGGGATAAACCTCAGAGGATTAGGTCAAGGTGACAGCTCTTTGTTCTTGGAGTCAGGAATTGGTATCATTTTATTTTTTGATCCGTGGTAGCGCTGGTGGTTGGAGGTTTCAAGGGAGGCTGGTTTTTGTGAACGTTAACTGGTCAACCTCATTACAGACAGGACACGGTACCTGGTGTGTAAGGAAGGCAAAAGGGAGGTAGAGAAAATAGTCTCTGTTCCCGTTCTCAGAAGTTTACAATCCAATGATTGCATCAAGATAAAATGGAATGTTTCCATCAGGATTCTCAGTCTATAGAACAAATTCTAATTTGTTGTCCAATTTAATCACGTTACCTTAAGGAGCATGAGCATTCCCATTTTCCAGATGAGGACTTGAGGGCCAAGGAAATGAAGTGCTTTATTCAAAAGCTACTCCGCTGATAACTCGACACCCCGAGACTCAGTCTGGCTTGGGGAAAATGAGAAGTACCTTAGAACAGAACTTCGAGAAGACTCAGTGTGTGCAGGAACCTGCAAGGGACTCGTTACAGCGCAGATCCTCCTTCCGGAAGTCTGGGGCGAGGCCCAGGGTGTCTGCATTTCTGACGAGCCTGGCGTTGAGGGTAATGATGCCGAGGCAGAGGACCACACTGAGCATCAAGGCCATGGAATACCAATGTCCGGGGGCGGGGGGCACCGTGGCAGCCAAGGTCGTGGAAATGGAGCTTACCGGTCACAGCTGAGAACAGCATTTAGAGAGCGACTCGATACGGGGAGTGACCTTTCTCATCGCTGAGTGCACAGGAGCTGTGAGCACCCAGCGAAGGAATCGGTGTGGGTCAGATGACCCAGCTGCCGGGAGTCAAGGGGGCTCTGTCGCCTTAATCTGGAATCGAGCTGCTGGGAAACGTCAAGCGATGTCCTCGAGGGGTGACCTCGATTCCCCTCCTTGCTGCGGCAGCTCCTGCCCCCCAGGGGCCCTCCTCAGCTGTGCCTGCATGGGTGGCAGTGCCCGGGAAGCCGTCCTGACTCTGTCACTACCCTTCGTGCCCCCGCAGCTAATGATTAGCGAGGGAATTCCCACACGGGCTCCCCGCCCACTTCTGTGTGTGCAGTGACTCGGCCCTGCAGACATCTTCCAGGACTGACCTCTGACCCACTTCTGGGCTCAGGTGCCGG
The DNA here is from genome assembly GCF_003009895.1 of Hyaena hyaena. Classification (NCBI taxonomy): domain Eukaryota; kingdom Metazoa; phylum Chordata; class Mammalia; order Carnivora; family Hyaenidae; genus Hyaena; species Hyaena hyaena. The sequence continues at coordinate 686,401 of NW_024081174.1, forward strand.
CCGGCTGCCCAGGGAGGGCGGGAGCCGAACACGCCCCCTGCGGCCTCAGCGCTGCACCTGCGCCCCCCCCCGCCCCCCAGCCTCTTGCACTTCACCAGGCCTGGTCTGCGGGGGAGGGAAACTCCAGGGTGACTGGGATTTTCCCCCAGGGTGGGCTTCCCCCCAGGGTGGGCTTCCTGTTCGGGGCTTGCTGCCGGGGTCACGGGTTGAAATCCCTACTTAGCCTTTTCTGCTGGAAGCCGAGGAGACTCAGTGAGGAGAGTAGAAAGCTGCTTCAGAAACAAAGCTGTTCTCAGATTTCAGACGACTTGCTAAGGAGATTTGGGGCTCCCAGGGGCAGAATGCTTTGCATATAGACAACTTGCAAATGAGCAGTCTGTTTGACTAGACAGAACGCTACAGTTCTGGTTAAAAAAAAATGTGCCAATGCATTTCTAATTTTCACATTGTTTTTACATAAATTTGCACATTAGGCTCGAGAGGCCTCATATTCAAGTATTGGAGGGATTCACAATTAATTAGTACCCTTAACTTCAGCCGCATTCAAATTCAGGCATCAGACCGGGGATAAATGGAAAATATCTAAATATGTAAAAATCATTCTTTTTAATTACAACGCAGGATCAGGGAACAGGTGCGCACCTGAGTGTCACTGTCAGGTGGCTGGGGCTTGACTTCCACTGTCACCTTCCTCCATCTATCCTGCTCACTTTCTCCACGCAGGGGGCTCAGGTCCAGGCCATTTTCAAGAAACCAGCCGCATACTCCTGCTTCGGCCCTCATGCGTGGAGACCCCAGCAGGTCGGGGGTCAGTTCATCTGCTCAGGGGTCCATTTGGCTCCCCCGTATCACAGTGGAGGAGTGAAGGTTGAATAGCTTTCAGTGTTTGCCGTGAAGATCCCATGCGGAAGGTGAGTTCTCTGTTTCCTATTGTGTTTCATCAGGGATGGCTCTATTGAGATCAACAGGCATTTGGGATTTGAGCGATTGTGATGAACGGCTCCCTCTGGTCGAGATGACCTCCCTCGCTCCTCTCTCCCATTCCTCCCTGCACACTGGACTTTCATGGAGCCCGGAGGTCCCACAGTCACAGTTATTATTTGCAGTCCTCACTGACCCTCAGAGAGTCGCCCACGATCGGACTGGCTGGCCATTTGTCTGAGTGGGATCAAGGGCTTGGCCACCGCACTGCAGTTGTACGTCTGTCACGTCAGGAGGCTCGTGTTCAATGGCACTTTGTAAAGCAAAGTTCAGGGCCATAATCTCTTTAATAGAACCTATACCGTCCAGAACCGCAGCAGTGGGATTCTGTTAATAGATCTCTCCAAGCAGCAGATGGAGCAACAGGGAGATGTGCCCTTTGGTCGTTTCACTTCTCAGGTTGTATCCCTTTGGATGAAATGTTTCACTTCTCAGGTTGTATCCCTTTGCATAAAATGGATGCTGTAGCCCCACAGCCTCTTTGCCGTTTCCAGGTACTGGACCTCCTGTCTGGCTTCCAGCTCCAGGGAAAACTAAGATGGAAAAGTGGGTGCACAACCTGTCCTTGCCCCCCCCGCCCCCCCGCCACCCACTTCTGACACAGGCTTGGCTTTTCAAAGGGAACTTTATTAAATACCAGGAGAGCAGAAAACAAAATTAATGAAAGGCAGGAAAGCCTAACATCAGGCAAGTTGTCTGGGCTTTTTAAGGATGCAAGCCTGGTGGGGGCGCCTGGGGGGCTCAGGCATGACCGACTCTGCTCAGGTCATGATCTTAGAGCCTTGAGATCGAACCCTAAGTTGGGCTCCACTCTGGGTATGGAGTCTGCTTGGGATTCTCTCTCTCCTTCTCTCTCTGCTCCTCATCTGCTCTGTCTCTCTTTCTCTCAAAAATAAACAAACATTTAAAAAAAAGAATGAAAGCCTGGTTTCTAAGCTGGGGAGAAATAGGGACTGAGAGAGGAAAGGTGATCAAGGACAGATTCTTAAGATATCTGAGTGATGTGTGAAGGAATTTGGACTTCCTCCTGCATAGGGTGTTTGATCGCAGCAATGGAATCGAGGAGCAGAGTGGGATTTGAGACACTAGTTAAAATTAAAAACAGAGAAGGCTTGATAACTAGATGCCTTGTTAACATAGGAGTCAAAGATACATTTAAATTTCAAGTTGCAATTTGATAAGCATGGCTCATCCTTGATGATACACACAGGAAAACAAGGTTCAGGTAAAACAGATAAGGCCAGTCCTTTTTTTTTTTTCCTGTCTTTTGGTGCATGTTGAATATGAGCTACTTTTGGGACATTTGGGGTAGAGATAACTCATTAAGGAAGTAAGTAATGTATCTTTTAGATTTCACTGTAAAATTTTTACAAGTGCTACATATTTATGACAAAAATTTCAATGAATGCAAAAGGTTCGAAGAAGGAAGTAAAAACATGCCCAAGTTATTGGACATTTTTAATATTAAGTGGGTGTCAGTGTAAACGTGTCCCTAAGGAGATAAACGGAGGTAATGGAAAGGTCTTTCTGTCAACATAAAAAGACAAGCTAACGACAATGGCACGTGTCTATACACTCTGGTAAAAATTAGATGTTTAAAAATTATTTTATATGAGTTTAACATCAAAATATCCAATAAAGGCCTGATAGAGCTTCAGATAAATATTGAGAGGGTATTATGGAAAGCATTTATTTATTAAAAACATTTTTTGGTAATGTTTATTTATTTTTGAGGGAGACAGAGCCCAAGCAGGGGAGGGGCAGAGAGAGAAGGAGACATAGAATCTGAAACAGGCTCCAGGCTCTGAGTTGTCAGCACATGGGGCTCGAACCCACAAACTATAAGATCATGACCTGAGGTGAAGTCAGGACGCTTATCTGACTGAGCCACCCAGGCGCCCCACATGTCGAATGCACTTAAAAACATAAATTGAATTTTATGCAATGTTAACTCTCTCACATAAAACATAGGAAAATGAACATTCTCACATTTCTTCTCTGCGTGCCCTCCAGCTTCTAAATTGTATTTATTCATCGATGTTGAGCACCTACTTGGTGCCAGAAACTGGTTTAGATGTTTGGGATACATCTGTCAATAAAGGGACAGATTCTTGCCCTTGTGAAACTCATACTATAGTCAGGGGGAGATAGGAAATAAATAATGAAGGAGAACATGATAATAATTTAGTAATTAAAAAATAAATAGAAAACAACAGGTAGGAAAGACCAAGTGTGCCAAGTGTGGGAGTGAGAGAAGAAAGTTGGACTCAAATCATTCATTATGAAGGTGAGGTTGGAGAAGAGGGGAAGAGGGGTTGGTCAGGTGCCGGGGGTTAACCATTCTGGGCACGGGAAAGCTGGATTGAGTCCCTAAGGAAGGCCTGGCAGTGAGGAGGCTGGCATGGTTGGAATGGGGTTAGTGAAATACAGAGGAATGGAAGAGGAGAGAAAGAGTATTGGATGGAAGGGTTGATCAGTTGGGGCCTAGGAGGCCATCGTGAGAGATGTGGGTTGATACCCAAAGTGAAATGGGAGCCATTATTAGATACAGTGTTCTTTTTCTTTCTTTTTAATATGTTTTTTTAAAAAAGTTCTTATTTATTTATTTTGAGAGAGGTAGAGACAGTGTGAGTGTCAAGGGGCAGAGAGGGGGAGAGAGAATCCCAAGCAGGCTCGGTGCTGCCAGTGCAGAGCCCGACATGGGGCTTGAACTCATGAACTGTGAGATCATGACCTGAGCCAAAATCAAGAGCTGGATGTTTAACCAACTGAGCCACCCAGGTGTCCCTACAGTGCTCTTTTTCTTACTGCAATCATGATAATATCACATTATTCTTTGTAACTCTAATCTTCACAGAATGCTTTGTCTTTTAAAGAGAATTTAGTGCTTATTATCAATCCTTCTATGTTAGCATTTTAGTTTTCTTAAAAAAATTTTTTTTAATGTTTTATTTATTTCTGGGAGAGACAACATGAGCAGGCGAAGGTCAGAGAGAAAGAGGAAGACACAGAATCTGAAACAGGCTCCAGGCTCTGGGCTAGCTGTCAGCACAGAGCCCGATGCTGGGATCGAACCCACAAACCGTGAGACCATGACCTGAGCTGAAGTTGGATGCTCAACCAACTGAGCCACCCAGGCGCCCAAGCATTTTAGTTTTCTAAAGCTGTGTAACAAAATACTCCAAACCTTAGTGATTGAACACAGCAACTGTGATATCATCTCCCATGATTCTGTGGGCTGACCAGAGCCCATCAGGTGGCTCTCTCCCAAGAAGGCAGCCCACAATGGCTGGTGGCTAGACGCTCGGTGGGGGCTGCCCACTGCAACAACTGTGCATGGCTGAGGCTTCTCTGTTTTCTGAGTTTTTAATAATTTTTTAAAAAAATTTAAATTGAAATTTTTGATTGTGTGTATTCCACTGACTAGTTTTATCTAGAAAGACTTGAGTGTTTATCCCCATGCTTTTCTATTTATGAATATTTATCTTTTTGCCTTCCTCTTGGAAAGTAAAATATTCTTTTGTCTCCCTTTTAATGTTAATTTATTTTGAGAGGCAGAGACAGAGTGCAAGTGGGGGAGGGGCAGACAGAGATGGAGACACAGAATCTGAAGCAGGCTCCAGGCTCCGAGGTATCAGTATAGAACCCTGCGTGGGGCTCAAACCCATGATCCGAGAGATCATGACCTAAGTCAGACCCTAAACTAACTGAGTCACCTAGGCACCCCAGAAAGTAAAATATTCTTATTTCACATTACTTCTTAGACCTTTATGGACATTACAGTATTGTCTGCTGGCACTGAACATTGCCATAGAGAAGGCTTGGGCTAGATTATTTTCTTCCTCAGTGTGTTTGTTTTTGTTTTTGTTTTTTGTTTTTTTCCTGCTGAATACTTGGAAGTATTTATTTTTTGACTCTGAAGTTCAGGATTCCAATCAGAACATGACTCTGGGTTGGTCATACTATATTGACATGTCTTAGAACAATATATACTCTGTGTGTTTCAATTCAATATTCCTTTTGAATCCAAAAATTTTCTTATATTTTATCTCTGGATACTTTACTTGTTTCATATTTCAGCTTTTATGTTTAAAGAAAGGCCAATTATTGAATTTGGAATAAGTATGTTGACCCTCCCTTTCTGTTATCTACTCTAGTTTTTAAAAATATCTCCCTCCCCCTTTCTTTTAATTTATGGTGATTATCTCCAGTCTTGTATATATCGGTTTGATTCCTTATCATTTCCAAATTATTTTTCACTAGGGAAATGATATACTTTAGTCCTTGAATTGTTGACTTTGTTCTGGAATGTCCATTATCATCAAAGTCTGTATTTTTACCATTTAATCTGTTAAATTTTATTTCATTGAATTTATATTTAGTTATTCTTTTTTTTAAATGTTTGTTTATTTTTGAGGCAGAGACAGAGTATTGAGTGGGGGACGGGCGAGAGAGAGGGAGACACAGAATATGAAGGAGGCTCCAGGCTCTGAGACATCAGCACAGACAGAGCCCGATGTGGGACTCAAACTCAAGGGCCATAAGACCATGACCTGAGCTGAAGTCAGATGCTTTACCAACTGAGCCACCCAGGCACCCTAGTTTTTAGTTATTCTTAAGTGTAGATTTTCTTCCAGATTACATTTTTTATCAATTTTTTGAATGCACTGTTCTTTTCCTCTCTCTTCTTTTCTTTTCCCTTTCTTCTATACATCCCAGTCTTTTCTTCCTGTCTTCAGCCCTCTCACATTTTCACATGTAATAATTCTGTTTATTTTTCAGATTTTGCTAAATATCTTTGCCAAATTTAATTCACCATTTGAGGAAGGTGTATTCTACCCTTGAACTGTGGGTTGTTCTCCAGCAAATTTAGAGTGTATACACTCAAATACACACACTGCCACAGCCCCAAATGGTTCACATTCACTTCTTTCTCTTGATTAAAAATATCTCAAGATAAGGCACCAGGGTGGCTCCGTCGGTTGAGCATCGGACTCTTGATTTCGGCTCAGGTCATGATCCCAGGGTCCTGGGATTCAGTCCTGTGTTGGATTCTGTGCTGAGGGTGCAACCTGCTTGAGATTCTTTCTCTCTTTCCCTCCCTCTCTCCCTCTGCCCCTCTCCCCTACTCATGCTGTCTTTCTCTAAAATAAAATTAAAAATATATAAAGATAAAAAATATAAGGATATCACTTAAGCTTGCTTGGTTCTATATTTCAGAATATTAGTGACCAATTGTAGGCTATTGCCTCGTGATGACAGGAGAATGGATGGTGGTCAGGGAGTAGGGTCAGGGACTCTGCTTCAACAGAATCTAGAGTCTTCTCTTCCTTACTCTGGGTTCTACAGGTTGAATTTCTTAGCTTTGGGTTATGTATCTCAACTTCTTTGTTTCTAGATGATTTTTTGGGAGGGTGGGTGCTCAATTTTACTATGTTTTAAAGTAAAATGTGACATTTTGAGGTCTGTTCCTAGGCATCATTACTTTGTCTCTTGAGTATGGATCACTTTTTCTTGTTTCTTCACATGTCTAGGTTTTGTTTTCTGAAGTGTATACTGGACATTGTATACTGTATGTTGCAGAGACCTTAACTAAGGAATCTTCCTCTGCAGAGGTTAATGAAGTTAACCCAGGTGGAAGTTGACCCAGTGGGCAGTTAAATTACTGCTATATTACATTGAACTTATATGGGCTTTTTAACTTTGCAAGGATGAGCTTTTTGGTTTTTCACTTAGTCTAGTCTTCTGGTTAGACTCTTGGTCCTGAGACATAGGTTTTATTCTTTTTTTTTTTTTTAAATGTTTTATTTATTTCTAGGGGAGAGAGAGAGAGAGAGAGAGAGAACGTGAGCAGGGGAGGGTCAGAGAGAGGGAGACACAGACTCCGAAATAGGCTCCAGGCTCTGAGCTGGCAGTCAGCACAGAGCCCAACGCGGGGCTCGAACCCACAAACCGCGAGATAATGACCTAAGCGAAAGTCGGACGCTTAACCGACTAAGCCACCCAGGCGCCCCGACATAGGTTTTATTCTTGAGGCATGGCTTTCTTTTACAGATAGCCTGAGTTTCTGAGTTATTTACAAAACCTCTCTAATTTATAGGAATTCAAATCTAAAGATGTGTCTTCCCTGGTGTGCAGGAGCTGAAATCTATGATCAGCTCTTTCTCTCTGCTTTACTCTTTGGAGTCTTCCTTGCATGTGAACTATTTAGGGACCAGCCAATGATTTAGGGGAGACTATATGCAATTGGAGAATATCCGTATATCTTCTTTCTTCCTGGGATCTCTCCCTCAAATTTTAGCTTCTCTGGAGACTGCAAACATTTTGCTCTGACATCTCAAGTGTGTGTGGATTTCTGCTTTAATTCCACCACAGCATGAGGCATGGACTGATGGCTGCCTTGAGGGGAAGAGCTTTGCAATCATAGATCTCACTCAGAGTGGTTCTCTTTTATCAAGGATCAAATACCTTCCAGTTTCATCCTGCCTTTGGTGGCTATTCATTACCTTCAAATAGTTCTTTTTAATATTTTTGCCAGAATTTATGATTGATATCTGTAAGAGGATGAATTCACCATAAGCCACTGCCATCACCAGAAACAGAAGTCTGTGATTCTATTCATTTAAATGCATTTAATTCATTTAAATTCATTTTTTCATTTTCATTTCATTTTCATTAAATTCATTAATTCATTTAAATGCAAAACAGAACAAACTTCGGTCTTCGGGGAGACATGCTTAGGTGGCAAAATATTAATGAAAGCAAGGATGTGATTACCTTGAAAATCACGAGAGGTAGGGAGTAGTGGTTGAGAGAATCCACAAAAGGGCTCTTCTGTGCTGGTGATGTAGTTTATAAATGTTCACCACTGAGTTGTTGGGGAAGGGGAACTAATTCTGTCATGAGAGCCCACCCTCCTCCCAGGACCTCATCTATACTTAATTAACTCCCAAAGGACCCCTCCAAATACCATCACCTTGGGGATAGGGCTTCAACATATGAATGTGGAGCAGGGGACAAGCTTAAATTCCGTAACCCAAAGGCTTAGACTGGTGAAAGGAAAAGGATGGAAGATATATCAGACTATCATATGTAAGAAAGCTGGTATGGCTCTATTAATATCATAGAAACTAAACTTAAGAAAAGGAGCCATATTATCAGTAAAGAAAATATTGCATAATGGTGAAGATTCTATTTATTCTGGAGATGTAACAATGCTGAATGTATATATACCTATCAACAGAAGTTCAAAACATACAAAATAAATATAAAATGAAAGGAAGAAATACAGAATCATACCTGGTAATTTTTACTATCTCTCTCAGTAATTGATTAATAGAACATGTAGCCAAAAATTAAGTCAGATTATAGAAGATATGAGTAATATTATCAACCACATTCACCTAATCAGCATTAAAAAAAGTTTTTATGTTTATTTATTTCTGAGAGAGAGAGAGACAGCATGAGCAGGGGAGAGTTAGAGAGAGAGTGAGACACAGAATCTGAAACAGGCTCCAGGCTCTGAGCTGGCTGTCAACACAGAGTCCAATGTAGGGCTTGAACCCACCAACCATGAGATCATGACCTGAGCTGAAGTTGCACGACGCTTAACCGACTGAGCCACCCAGGCGCCCCTCACCTAATCAGCATTTTAAAATACTGTACCTAATAACAACACAAGACACATTTTTATTTCTTAGTGCACATGGAACAGTCACTAAGATAAGATAATAGGACAAAAGACGTGTCAATAAATATGAAAGATCAAATCCTCTGTGGTATGTCATCTAACCACAGGGTAAGTAAATACCAATAAGAGCTAGAAAAATTTCAAATATTTAGCAATGAAAAAAATTCTACATTATCCATGAGCCAAAGAAGAAACCACAGAAAATATTTAAAGCATTGTGAAATGTATGCAATTGAAAACACACAATATCAGAGACAGAGTGCAGCAAAAACCATAGTTACTAGCTTCGAATGCTCACAATAAAGAGGAAAAGTTTAAAACTAATGATCCATGCTTTACGATTAAAAAAATAAAAAAGAAAAATACTATAAGTAATGAGATATTTAGGAATGAGAATAAAACAATGGAGAAAAGTAAGTTGGTTTTTTGAAAAGATCAGTAAAATTGATAAATGGCTAGAATGCCTGATCAACTTAGAAAAATACTTGATGATAAACATCAGGAATGAAAGAGACAACACCACTACTAATCCTATGGACATTACAGGGATAATAATAAACAAACAGGAAAAATTTTAGGCCAATAAATTCAACAGCTTTGATGAAATAGACACATTCCTTAAACAATACTGCTTATCAAAACTAGCGCAAGGAAAAAATAAGAAAGTATGATCAGCTTTATAGCTACTAAAGAAATTAAATTTGTAATTAAAATCTTCTCACAGAGAAAACTCCAGGCCCAAATGGTTTCACCGATGAATTATCTTCAATACTTAAGGTATTGAATACTTAATATACTTTATGAAGCAAGAAAGAAAGTAGTAGTAGTTTTCCTACTTGGTTAACTTTTTGTCAGTTTCTTCATTTTACTTCTCTGCTTTTTCCTCATCTCTTGAGATGGATATAGAACCCTTTTCTGATATCCACATTTTCACATCTTTAGTTGCATTCCACAAGTTTTGATATGTTGCATTTTTAATATTAAGGAGTTAAACATTTTTCCAGGTTTAGTTTTAATTTCTCCCTTGATAACAAGATTTAATTAGAACTGTAGATTATTAATTGCCAAACATATAAAGTTTCTTACTTATAATTTCTAGAAATTGATAGCTTGAATTGTGGTTAAAGAAAGTATTTGTGGGGTGCCTGGGTGGCTCAGTTGGTTAAGTGTCTGATTTCGGCTCAGATCATGGTCTCACAGTTTATGATTTCGAGCCCCGTGTCGGGCTCTGTGCTGACAGCTCGGAGCTTGGATCCGCTTCGGATTCTGTGTCTCCCTCTCTCTCTGCCCCTCCCCTGCTCATGCTCTCTCTCTCAATCTCTCTCTCTCAAAAATAAACATTAAACAAGTTAATTTAAAAGAAAAATAAAAACAGAACATATTTGCTTTTATTTTAATCCTTTGAAATTTATTTAACGAATTAGCATGTATTTTATAAGAATGTATTTCCTGCAGTTTTGAGCACAATGTTATTTGAATAACACTTGTTAATCATATTTTTCAGATCTGTATTTCCATTCTTTTCTGTCTACTTATTCTTCTAATGATAGAGGTATATCACACTATCCTATGATAATTGTGTATAAACTTATATTCTTAAACTTCTATCAATTTTGGTTTCTATGTATTTTGAGCTCTGTTATTAAATGATAGAAAATTTGAATTACGTCTTCGTGATGATTTGAACCTTTCTTTATTACAACTGCTTGTATCTCTGGTAGTCCTTTTTGTTATAAATATTATCATGTTCTTAGTGCTTGCATAGCATAGCTCTTTGTATCCTTTGATTTGTAACCTTTCTATTTCCTTATATTTAAGATGTCTTTCTTGAAGCCACTTACTCATTTTAAATTTTATTTATTCAGAAAATTACTTTCTCTTACCTTTAATGTAATTTGTTATGTACTTGGGTTCAAATATTTAATTTGATTAAACACTTTGTTTGAGCACATACTCAACGTTCTCTTTTCTTTTCTTTCTTGCCTAATTTCAGATTTGTTATTTTCTATTATTATGTGTTCCCCGTGTGTTAGATTGGGAGTATTAAACAGTTACTTTTTTCCTTCTGGTGGTCGCAGTAGATACTGAGACTGAGTTATCAAACCCAATTTTCTTGTTACTTTTGTCCTATCCCCAGATAATGTAAGTAACAACCCTGACATATGCTACTGATGTTGTGAATTTTATGTCTCTATCATAACTAAAACATCGTTTTCACCTGCACAGTCAGTATTCATTAGGGCCTAATATTTAATATATTTTATTGCTCTTTATTATTTTTTTGCATTTCTAAACACCTATCAGGGCATAATTGTATTTCTGCCCCCAAATGGTGCTTTACATTTTTCGTAGTGAGAGGCTTCTAGTAGAGAATGATTTTAGTTTTGATCCGCTTCTCCATTCTTGCTGGATATTTAAACTGGACCCCAAATTCTATTTTGGTGGTAACCGACTCTCAGCACCTGGAAGTTATAATTCCACCTGTTCTGAATTCCATTGCATTTGTTGAGAAATTAGGGGTAAGTCTTACGGCTGCTCCTTTGTAAATAGTTTGTCGTTTCTCCCTCTCATCTGGATGATTTAAATATTTTCTCTATATTTGGTTGTCCACATTTTCTGATGTGCTTACATATGCTGATATTTTTATTTATCTTCTTTGGGCTTTGTGGTTCTTTTGAGTATGTTGTTTGGTACCTTTCCTCAATTTGGCAAACCAACAGCCATTGTTTTTGTGACTATTCCTTCTGTCCCATCTTTTTTCTCAGACACAAATTACATATAATTTAGGCCTTCTCACTGTGACTTCTGAGTTGCTTACTATCTTGTGTATGGTCTGTAATAGTCTCTTTATCTTTTATTTTGAATCTTTACTTCTGGCCTAGCCACAAGTTCACAAATACTCTTTTCATTTAATTGTCTTTATTCTGCTAAACTCATTCATATCTTTCTAATTGCAGTCATTGTATCTATTGTTTCTGGAATTTTCTGATGATACATATCAATTTGGTTTGCATCTTATTGAAAACAGTAATAATACTTTTTTAAAAAACACAGACTCTATAATATCAGGAACCACCATGGATCTGGTTCTATTGCCTTTTTTTTCCCTACTGGGTTTCATTTAGGTTCCGATATCTTTGAATTCTTGGTTATTTTTTATTATCTGTTGGACTCTAGTCAGTGTATTCCCTCCTTAATAACCTGTCGCATGTGGAGCTAATCCTTTCGACTCTCCTCCAGAATTCTAAGGACTTTGGGAAAAAAATGTCCCTCCTTGATCTCTTAACCTCCTTTTATCTCTATATTTCCTATCTTATTATTAGCTTTTATGTTTTCAAACAGTTTCAAAAAAGGTGTTCACACCTATTTTAATCTCTCTGGGATGTTGGTTGAAGTTGTGGACTCTGTGGTAGCTTTGGTACTTTTTTTTTTTTCAAATAGTTTATTGTCAAATTAGTTTCCACATAACACTCAGTGCTCATCCCCACAAGTGCCCTCCTCCATGCCCATCCCCCCCCCCACATCCCCCCACAATGTTTTTGTCAGCATTCAAGAGTCTCTCATGGTTTGCCTCTCTCCCTTTCCCCCACCATTTCCCCCCTTCTTCTCCCCCTTGTTCCTCAGTCAAGTTCCTCCTAATCCTCCTATACGTGCAAACATATGATATTTGTCCTTCTCTGCCTGACTTATTTCGCTCAGCATAACACCC
>NW_024081174.1:702089-723121 GCF_003009895.1 Hyaena hyaena
GGGACCTGGTGTGCAAGTATTTGGCAAGTACGGTCTTTCTATGCACCGAGCGGAGGTTTTTCCCCCCGAGCGGAGGTTTTTCTGTTTTGGACTCTCTCCTTTTCCCCTCTCACTCCCCGTAGAGGGTAGAGGGGGATCGCCTCCCACCCTGGAGTCTCCGATCCGGCCCAATTTTATCTTCCCCGGTTCGCACTCACGTTAGAAGGCTCTCTCAGTGGATTCTGCGTCCTTTTTCTCCCCATCTCTCAGGTTTTGTAAGGTTTCCAATGGCTTCAGATCTCTTCTGTGTGATGTATGGGCGTGAGTGCAAGTTCGGAGCTCCTTACTTCTCCGCCATCTTGCCCCCTCTCTAGCTTTGGTACTTTTATGTTGACAAATTACCAAATATTTTTTAGTCTTCTTTTTTGTTCTTTTCTCACCCTTTGTGAAAAAAAGTTTATTTATTTGAGAGACAGTGTGTGCGGGGGTTGGGGGAGGGGGACATAGAGAGAGGGAGAGAGGATCCTAAGCAAGCTCCACACTGTCAGCACAGATCCCAATGTGTGGGGGTCAATCTCATGAACTGTGAGATCATGACCTGAGCCGAGATCAAGAGTCTGTCGCTTAACCGACTGAGTCTCCCAGGTGCTCTTTATTCTTTTCTTTTATTGTTGATATTTATATATGAATTTATTTCTGTGAATGAATTAGTCAATTTTGTATTGGTAATTCATGTGCAAACTATATTTAGAAACTACTGTGTTAGCCTGTTGTACTAGAAAGGACCCTCTCAGACCTGGTTTTTTGCTGTCTGCTGTGTTTCACTCTTATCACTGTATTTTGCTTCATGTGCATGTAGTCGCTAAATATTATAGGTATGACTGTATTTAGATTTTATTTTATCCTTTCCTCCTTGTTGGACAGAGTTGGAGGTGGTTATTACATGTCTTGAAGAAGATTTATCTTTTCAAACTACTCTTCTCTCACCCTCAAAGATGAGCTCATACAGGAAGCCTAATTTCAACCTGGCAACTGACAGGAAAGAGGGGTTGGATATGGAAAATTCTCACTTTTATTATGAGTTGATTGTCTGGTCTCCTTACTATGTCATCTACCAGTAAACTTTTCTATAAAATGCATTGATATGAATGACCCACAGCAAGAAACCATAATTCTCAAAGTTCCTACAAAGAAACATTAGAGAAGCAAAGACGAATACGATACGTAATTTAATGCTGTGGAGAGCAAACGTTTTAATTTTTATGCATTAACTGTACTAAATGTTGACACTATTGCCAACCCCTCTGGCATTTGGGACATGCGAATTGAATCTAATTATAGAGTGACAGAAGCTGATGATACTGTGTTAGAAAGCCTTGTTAAAAAACATTGTTGAGTTCTGGTAAAATGTATACTTTCAAAAATCAGTGGATGTCAATTCCCATAAAGAGATGTGAAGGCACCACAGTTTACTCACACATGGGCTTGATTTTCCTGTGGCATATCTTGTTTCCACAGGCAGAAAATCTCATTGATTTGGAAGTCATCCATCAGAATGCCCTTCCCTGTTCCTGAGGACCTAATAGAAAGAGCAGAGCTTCTCAGATGTGGTAAGAACTCCAAAAATCTGTGCCACATCTTGAAGAATATTACTCTGGAATTTTGGACTGTCTGGAAAGTTGCTGCAACATCAATAAGTGTTTAAATATTTAACTTTAATTTATTCCATCTGGTTCACTGAGGATTATCTTAACATTTGATAATTATTGAGGAGAACATTTTGAATTTTTGTTGCATGTGTGGCAGGATAATTTCAGAGATATTAATTTTTTCTGTTTTTGCTGTAAAAATTCCAACTTTATTCCAAGCAGTTGGTCACTTTTTGGGTTTCTATATATCAGGAAGTGGTAGAGAACTTGCATTGCTAAGTAGGAGCTTGGGTGATAACCATGGGAAAGAAGGCAAAATAAATGGCCTGCGCCAATTTCGTCTATGGATCTCGCCTTTTACCTTATTTCTTCAAGGCAAATCTTAGGACTACAGTATTTCTTTCTTTTCGTATGTTTTCCCCTTAGGCACAGCCTTCTCTGGCTTTTTGAAGAAACAGAGGGCAAAGATTAGATTAGGTGCATATCAAAACAGGGCTGAGGAGACACACTGAGTTTTTGATTAAAGGTTATGGGACAAAATGTTAAAGATACACAATGTAATTTTGTATATCTTTGTGTTTTGTGTATGTGACTCCCCTCCAGACACCCCCCCCCACTGCCCCCGCCAGGCCTTTTTGGAGTTAGTTGTAGATATTATTGATAACTGGTCAACACTGGAATTCAGAATCTTGGTCATTCTTATCTATGTTCATCTGAAAGAAATGAATGACACACCACCTTCCTCTGCCCCTTTCCATCAGTGACCACTGAGATAATGGGCATACAAAAAACTGTAAACTCACAAAAAACCAGAAAACAAAATAAAAGCTGCAGTCATTGACAGATGATTGTTACAAAATCCATCCAGAGAGGTCAGAAGAATTTATGACTGAGTTTCTTACTTGCCTGGGTTTTTGATTCTGAACTTTTACCTAGCCAACCTTGGCCTAACATACCTACTGATGACCTTATTTGCTTCCCTGACATTTCGTCATTCCAACACCGCCACCAGTAGAGGTAGAGAAGAGTTCGTGGTATCCCATGAATTCAACTCATGGAGATATCTAATTGTAGAAGTTGGGGCTTAACATATGAGAACTCTAGGAACTCACTGAGCAGAATCAAATTCATGGTGAGGTCGCTTTGTATTTATTTGTGAGAGATGCCCCTAACAAGGGAGAGGAAAAGAGGTTCTCATCAAGGGGTAATGGGTAAGGATGACACACAGGCTTCTTTCACTGGCTGGGGAGGGCTGAAGGGTGTCAGTCATGTCTGTCCTGACTGGTGCTCTTGCTCCTGTCTAGCCTTGCCTATCATGGCTTGGGACTATTTAAATGACTTTTTCATTTTTAGTTGGAGCCCTGGGTTTAATTATTGTTCTTATTTTTTCCAATGTAAGCTTTTATCCTGCACTGTTCTGGCTTCTGTTCTTTAGTCTCAGGTTGAGACACATTTGATTTTTATAGACTGGGTAGATCTTCCCACTTAGATGAATTCGTTACAGTGGTTGGATAGATAGACAGATAGATAGATATCCTTTGCCTCTATATGGAAGTTAGGTATTGAAGATAAACCTATGCTAGGACTCACCTGCTCATGGAGTATGCCATCAGTGGAGAATTTTGGGGAGGTCCCTGTGCGTGGTCTTGTCTTATGGTTTGCTGGTGCTGGAGTTTATCAGCTTTCCAAAGACTGACACCTTAAATCAACTCACAAGACAGTGATGTATGAACAAAATGGCAAACTGTTATTGACAATGGAGAAAATGTATTTCTAGTGGCCTCAAGCCAATGCCTCCTTTTCAGTATCGGGGTACTTCAGAGGTATGCAAAATTCAGCTCATTGATATTGTACAAAAAGAAAGAGATCACCTTGAGGGCTGTTTTTTCCAGCCTCTGGAAAATCCAAGGAGCTCTCACTGCCTTTCAGATTTTCTGGCTCCAGATAGAGCAGCATGTTTCTGCCTTGATTTCAGTATTGCATTTTTTCCAAATCATTCTCAAAAAACACTGGAAAATTCCTCTGCTTTGCACTTGTCTTTCTTTGGTCCCTTGATATTCACAGTTCTGCAGAATAACAATTCCATCGTTTATGCAAAATTTTCTTGATACCCTGTCATGATGGTTAATTTGATGTCAGTTTGAGTGGACCATGGGTACCCAGGTTAAATATTGTTTCTGGCTGTACCTGTGAAGGTGTTTCTGGATGGGATTCACATTTGAATAGGTGGACTCAGTAGGGTTGACTGCCCTCCCCTGTGTGGGGGTCATTGTCCAAGTGTTTGAGAGCAGGATAAACAAAAGGCAGAGGAAGGCAGAATTCATCCTTTTTTTTTTTTTTTTTCCCTGCCTCAAATAATTAAACTGGGTCCATCTCATCTCATTTTATCCTGCTCTCAAGACGGGATTCACAGCATCAGCTCCCCTATCCCAGTCCTTCGGACTCAGACTGAATTACCCTCCTGGCTTTCCTGGGGCTCCCACTGGCAGATGGCAGGTCTTGGGACTTCTCAGCCTTTGTGATCCTGTGAGTATATTCCTCATAACTTCTCCTTGTCCTGGCTCTGTTTCTCGGGGATGGGGGGTTGGGGGCATGGGGGGACGGGTTCTGACTAACACACAAGTCAAGTTTTTATGGGGCTGCTAAGTCCTGGTTCTTCAGAGATCTACCTAGAAACATTAAAACTTGACTTTTTCCTGACGTGTTTATTCAGTGATGTAATTCACAGGGGATACCTTAATTTTAGATTTTAGGTGGGCGTTGCCTAATTCCATAAGTTTCATTTATAAATTGCTATACACATACACAACATATCAATACACATTTCAAAACAAATACCCCCAAAGAATCCTTTTACTTTTTTTGCCTAAAAATATCTGTTACTTTCTCCAAAGAAGAGGGGAAGGGGATCGTTCTTTTGAAATAGAAATTGTGTTTGTTCACTGAGAGGCTTTCGTGCAATAAAGCTGGGATACACTTAATTATTAGAGGAACCAGTATATTTACCATCCTAAGGTAGTAAGTAAAGAATAACTGGGCTGGGTTTTATCTTTGGAAGAGTGTGTAGAGCAGTGCAGACAGGCTGATCCTGGTCTTAGCAGTGACACTAATCTGCGCAGGAGGAGTCAGAGGAAGGCTGTCTCCAGATACCCTTGGGGAGTATTAAGAGCATCTTCCCAGGAGCCAGAGTTGGAAGAACTGGTAGTTGAGAAGAATACATAGTGACATGTTTTTTTTTTTTTTTTTTTTAAAAAGGGAAGACTTGAGATTCCTCAAAAAATTAAAAAAGGAACTATCACGTAATTCAGCAATCCTACTTCTGGGCGTATATCCCAAAGAATCGAAAATGGGATCTCAAAAAGATATTTGCACACCCATGTCATTGCAGTGTTATTCACAATAGCTGAGAGGTGAAATCAAGCTAAATGTCCATCGATGAATGAATAGATAGAGAAAAGATAGTATATACAGTAAAACCTTGGATTGCGAGTAACTCATGCTGTGAGGGTTCCACAAGATGAACAAACATTTCTAACAAATTTTAACTCAATAAATGAGCTATGTCTCGCAACATGAGTAGTATGTGATGCCGAAAGTCACATGATCACAACTGAGCCAATGGTCTCTCTCTCTCTCTCTCTCTCTCTCTCTCTCTCTGCAATAGTAGGTAATTGTCTCCCATGATTGGATGCTCGGTCTCAGGCAGAAACAATTGGTTTTTCAGGACATTGGAAGGCACCCACAACTTGTGCTAGTGTATTTTTTGTCATTTCAAAGCACTTTGGACAATTCTTTGCTCCTCCATAGGAGTGAGTTTAGGAATGCTTTGCTCCATTCTAGGGCAGGCTGCCTGCAGATAGAGACCCTTTCCTCTGCTGCCTTATTGCCAATTACATTCAATGCAGTCTAAGACAAGAGTTTATTAATACTGTACTGTAGTCAATGTCTATGTGTGTGTGTGTACAATGGCCCCCATGCAGAAGAAGATTGAAAAGAAAGGCAGTAAGAAGAATATGACTACGGTGGAAGAAGGAAATCATCAAAAAGTACAAACGAGGTCTGGAGTGGCTGAAATCGCAAGATTTTATAAGAAGTCTACATCTGCATCTTGTCTGCAGATGAGGAGGAGAAAAAAGATGAGGAATCCCTCACTTCAAGTGAGATTAGGAAGATGTGTGAAATGTGGGAAACTGCAAAATTTTGTAGAAAAGCCTACCCGAATATGGCTGTAGCAGTGCGAGTGGTGAATCTGTTTAACGACAATGCAACATCACATTTCCATGAAATCCTCAAAAGGGGGCAAAAGCAAGTGTCATTGGATAGGTTCCTTGTTAGAGTCACACAAAAAGGAAAAGATTGCATTAAGTCAAAAGTTAATCAGTGATCCCATTAGTGATAGTAAAAGTTGTCCTACACAATAACCCTCATCTCCCTCACACCAGCCACGAAAGTTTTCAAAAGGAAACACAGGTTAATTTGTTCATTTTTTTCTTATACTTTGTATTTTTCTTATTATTTTGTATTATAATACAGTATTGCAATCACTTTATACAAATATTTTTGGGTTGTGGAATGAAGCATCTGAGTTTCCACTATTTCTTACGGGGACATTTGCTTTGATATACAAGTGCTTTGGATTACAAGCATGCTTCCAGAATGACTTATGCTCACAAACCAAGGTTTTACTGTACATAGAATGGAATATTATTCATCTTCAATAAAGAAATAAACCCTGTCACGTGCTAAACATGGATGAGCTTTTAGGATGTTACACTTAGTGAAATAAGCCAGTCATAAAAACACAAATACTGCACAGTTACAGTTATGTGAGGTATCTGAAGTAGTCAGCCCTGATAAATGGAAAATAGAATGGGGGATGCCAGAGGCTGGGGGAAGCAGAAATAGGGAGTTGATATTCAATGGGTGTAGGGCTTCAGTCTTGCAAAAGAAAAATTTCTAGAGATCTGTTGCACAGTAATGTGCCCATAGTTAAACATTAATATACTGTTCACTTAAAACTGGAGGAGATGGTACTTTTTTATGTTATTTGTTTTTTTACCGCAATCAAAAATAAAATTCTCTGATCACATGGCTCCAGATGTGGCGAAGACACTTGCTGCCCTCCTTGCCAACTCCGCACTGTTCCCTCTGACCCTCACACCTGATCTTGACCTTGCTCTAGTTTTCACACCAGTGTTCATGTCTGTGGTTCTCAGTTCACCCAGCTGGGCTTCCTCAAAGGCACAAATTCTTTCCAAGGCTTTGAGGACAAAGTCAGAAGAGGTCAAAAGAAAGATGTCAAAAGAAAGATGGAAAGAGTTGTTTCTTGTGGGACAGGTGGGAACAGGTCCCTTCCAAAGTGTCTTCCCAATCTTTGCCCCATTTTCTTTCTTTTTTAAAAATAAATATATTTTTTTATTTCTAGGAGAGAGAGAGAGAGAGAGACAGCGTGAGCAGGGGAGGGTCAGAGAGAGAGGGAGATACAGACTCTGAAATAGGCTCCAGGCTCTGAGCTGGCAGTCAGCACAGAGCCCGACAAGGGGCTAGAACCCAAGAACCGCGAGATCATGACCTAAGTGAAAGTCGGACGCTCAACCGACTAAGCCACCCAGGCGTCCCCTTTGCCCCATTTTCTTGTTCTTTGTCAGCAAGTCAACTTCAGGGATGGCTTTCGAGTGGAAATGCAGGTACAAACTCCAGGGAGATCATGACCTAAGTGAAAGTCGGACGCTCAACCGACTAAGCCACCCAGGCGTCCCCTTTGCCCCATTTTCTTGTTCTTTGTCAGCAAGTCAACTTCAGGGATGGCTTTCGAGTGGAAATGCAGGTACAAACTCCAGGGAGATACTGTGCAGTCACCTATACTTGGACCAGAGCTGTCTAGATGCAGAAGATGCTGGAAAGCATATTAAAACTTGGGGTAGTGAACTCAGTAACCTTTAAAGTGCTTTCAACCTCTGAGATTCTATTATTCCCCCAACCCGATTTATCTCTTATTGTTATAAACACAGGCTTTTGTGACCTGTTTACTCAAGATGTCTCTGTTGACATTTTATATTTTTCTAAATGTCACACTATTATCAATTATATATGAGGCTCCCATTAATTTATATGGTGGAAAATTTGTCCAAAGTAAGAGAATTTCATATATTCTTGAGATTTTGAAACTTTTGATTTATACGAAGTATTAAACAAAATTTGTTATGATAACTTCCCATTTCTGCACCGTCTTCTAACTCAGAAAGTGAAAGGGGCCATACGCTATGTTTTACTTCAAAGACTTTAAAAAAATATTAGTGAAGTGTTAGCTTTGGTATCAGAATGCCACCTAGGGACAAACAGCTCTTCCTGATAATTTTACTTATTTTAACACCATAATTTATTAGCAATGATTACACTGAGCCAACCTTCCCCTGATGTACCGCACCAAACTAAGTGGGACATAAACACTGAGACTACCACCACAGCTTCTGTTATTCATAGTGGGAGGTGATTTCTTGAAGATGGACATCTCTTTGCATCCCATATAGTTGAAATTTAAATCATGACATATTTGCTACAAGTCCCAGCCATCAAGAAGAGGGAACATGCAGTATCCTTTTTAGAGAATGCGGGTTGGGGTGCCTCCAAATTAATCTCTTTTGTTTTAAGTATCCTCATTTTATGCAAATAGAAGAATGGATATATTTTTATGTTTATTTTAGTTTTTGACAGAGAGAGAGAGCACATGCTCACATGTACATGAGGAGGGAAGAGCAAAGAGAGGAGATGGGATCTGAAGCAGGTTCTGTGCTGTCCCAGCGCAAAGCCCCATGTGGGGTTTGATCCCACAAACTGTGAGATCACAACCTGAGCTGAAATCAAGAGTCTGGCACTTACCTGACTGAGCCACCCAGGCACCCTGTAAGATGGATATTTTTAATATTCATCAAGTAGGCTTCTCCAGGTCACATTTTGGAGGTCATAAGATTTAGAACACGCAACAGACTTAAGTTTGTAATTTTATAAGTCAAGTAGTAGGGTTACAATACTCCATCCTAAGTACGTCTCTGTGTACCATGTTTGGTTTTCTCTGCTGTTGTCAAGTAGTAAACAGGGATGCACACTGTGTTTGCACTTGAATCCAGGCTCCAGACCAGAGCACAGACCAGAAGGATTGGGGCAGATGATAATGAAAGGGAGGGTCATGAACTAACTTATTCTTTCATTACGTGAGATGGCTTTGTGTTAGCCTCCGTCTTAACATTTCTTCTCTTGAACTGTCTTTGAGCCTATGTGGTTCTTTTGTGGATCATTGGAAACATAAAAAGGATCACTCATTTTAAAGATAAAATCATAAAAAGAGAACAAGTAAAGTGTCCACCGAAAATTCCAGAAGTTTATTTAATTTCCATTTTTAAAATCACCTCCATCACACAGCATTCTGAAGCCAGACTCCTGGGTTTGAATCTCAGCTAAACCTTTATTATTTGTGTGATTTGGGGCAAGTCAAAGAACCATTTTGTGTCTTTGTTTCCTCTTCCGTGAAATGGGATATAAAGAGTACCTCGTTCATTGAGTAAGTGTGAGAATTAAGTGACCATGTGAAGCGCACACAGTGACACCTGTCACATTTAGCACGTTGGAAAAGGCACAATTTCTCACTGTAAAGTGAAGCAAACCAAACTCAAGCATGTGGTCTTTCTAAAAACTCCAAAGAAGACAAGTGAATGGGAGCAAAAATGGGCTTCGTTACACAAAACAAACACAAGTCCTACTGTAAGTGAAGTGTGACACCAGGAAGAGGCTGAGAAGTAAAAGATACAGCTCCAAATATTAATTTAACATGGAGTTAGATAGGCCATAGTGGGGACAGGTAGCCTGCAGTCCTGTAAGGCTGCTTATTTATGGATTTTCCGAGGTCACCTGTGCATCTGTCTCGTGATTTTTACTCCCCTGGGTCATTATTGCCTGCCTCCAAGGCCATCCTCCGCTGGTTAGCTATGGACTTGATTTTGCTTTTTATCCCTAGTACCTAACACAATTCCTGGAGGAAAATAGCTGCTCAGTACATATTTGAATGGGGGGTAATGAATCCTTTCAGAATAAGATGGGTATGGAACCATTCACTGAAGAAATGGGATTTGATTTGGGCTTGGATGTTGGGAGAATTTACCTAATGGCAGAGCTGCCAGATAAAACACAGCAGGTTCAATCTGAAAGTCAGATAAATCACAAATAAAATTTCAGTATAAGTATGTCCCATGCAATATTTGGGACATACTTATACCAAAAAAAAAATGGATTCATTGTTTAAATTTGAATTTCAGTTGAACACTGATTTAGTACAAATCAAATTTAGTACAAATTTCCCAATATTTCAAGAAATATACTTATTACTAAAAATTGTTATTTATCTGAAATTCAAATTTAACTGGATGCCCTGTATTTTTATTTGCAAAATCTGCAAAAAAAATTTTTATTTGCCACCCTAATAAGAGGAAAAGAGAATAGAAGGATTTTTTTTTAAAATTTATTTTGGAGAGACAGAGTGTGTGCGAATGAGGGAGAGGGCCAGGAGGAGAGAGAGAAAATCCCAAGCAGACTATGCTCAGTGCAAAGTCAGATGCAGGTTCCAACCTATGAATTTGAGATCACGACCTGAGCTGAAATCAAGAGTTGGAAGCTCAACTGACTGAGCCACCCAGTGCTCTTAGAAGGAATTTTAAGTTAAGGAAATGGCAAGAGGAAAAGAAGGAGACATTTTGCTTTTAAGAAAATTTGAGTCTTTGAGTAAGAATATCTGAATGGAGAATTGTGAGGGAGGACAATGCCTGGAATCATCTGTTTTTCCTTGCTGATTTTCTTTAAAAACATATATTCCAGTTTCATTTTTCTTTTCTTTTGTTTGGTTTTGAGAGAGAGAGAGGCAGAGGGAGAGAGAGAAAGAGGGAGAGAGAATCTTAAGCAGGAATGTGGACCCCTACACAGGGCTGGATGCCGTGACTCTGAGGTCACTCAACTGACTGAGCCACCCAGGACCCCTCTATTCCAGTTTGTAAAAACCTTTCACCCAACCTTGTTCTCCCCCCACAGCACAGAAGTGCTATATACGGTAAAGGACGAAGGGTTTCTAAGACGCTTAGCTTTTTGGTCATTGAACCTGGAAGGAAACCTCAGATATCGCCAACTCTACCACAGATAGATACATGGCTATGTGTTCAGGAAATGAATTACAATAAACATCACTTAGAAATGTCAAATGGCTTTATTGGAGCTCTTTAATGTTAGAAAATGGCCATATTGTTTTCTTTAGATAGATTCAACCTTAGACTCAGACAAGTGCTGCGTAAGTTAGTTGAAAGTCTTCCCTTTGCTTTTTCAATTTATTTATTAGAGGAGACAGCTTGCACTAACCTTCCCAAAGCCAGTGTTTCTCCCTCTCTTCCTCCAAATTCTTCCCCTTCCCACCTTCCTTTCTTTGTTTCTTTCTTTCTTTCCAAATGGTTCAGCAATTCGATGTCTTTTAAAGAATCTGGAAACAAAAATATTCACAGTTTTTATCTTTGTCACACTGTATTATGTATCATGTGTTTATTATAATATGCTGGGTTCTGATGAGCCTTATAAAAATCCATTTAAAGGAAAATAGTACATGATTCCAGGTGCCGCTGTTGAGAAAAAAGATGACACATTTGAGATAGCTTTCCAACGAACATTCCCTTTCTTTGTACTTAACTTATTGACTAGAGTCATAGTACCCAGCTGTCCTCATTAAAATCATTCTTCTCAACTTTTCCACCTTCCCACTTTTTGACCTTAAGGCATTTAAGATGCACAGATCCAGAGAGAAGAAACCACAGAGACTGAGAAGCCAGGCTTCAGGAGGACAAAGGGATATGATTTATTTTCTACCAGCATCCAGAATATCTTATGATGAAGCCTAATTTTATTATTCTACATTTTTAAAGTGAATTGTTTACAGTGAAAAAAAGGGAAGAGAACACTGGGTCATGGGGATAAAGGGCTAGTGATAAACGGAAGGGTAACTGAGAAGGATGGCCTCAAAGACTAATACTACAACCTTGCGTTTGAAGTTTTATTTTATTCCAGTGGAGTCATAGCCTCTTGCATTATGCAGGTTATCTGAGAATCTGAGAAGCTTTTTGACTTTCACCTGAAAATGTAAAACATGAAGATTAAATACAAGGCCTGGTTCTCCATTTTTTTGTTGCCCTTTCTGCTCTTTTGGCCGTCGGCATATACGCAGTGTGTTGAGAATGTTGTCCATTGCCAGTGACAGAAACAAAGCAGGGAAAAAGATGTATTAAGTTGATACATATTTGCAAAATAAGAGAAAATAAGTTTAAGCAAATATAAAGTAACTCAAAGAACATTTATCCACAATACAATCTTTAATTCCACTTGAAAAATATTTGCACGGTGTTTTCAGCATGCCAAGCCCTGTTTTAGGCCTGGCAGGGGACACAGTGATACTGTCTCTGCCCTCAAGGTGAATATGGCTTGATGGTGGCAAAGGACACAATTCAATATGTGAATGATTATAATGTAGAACAGAATGGAGAGGTAGACTCAGTGCCGAGAGAAGTTAGGTGGGGAGAGATTATATCTCATTGCAAGAGTGGGGGGACATGGTGACTGAGCTCAGGGAGGAAGTAAAATTAAATATGGAAAGTGAGCAAGACTGGAGGAGAGATGAGGAAAGAACTTTCTGGTGGAAGTAATATCATAAGTCATTGAGAAAGATCACCGGGGAGCACCAAATACGCCACCCTTGCTGGAGTGTGTTATGCATGTGTGGGCCATCAAAGGAAATCAGCCCAGAAAAGTAGGTTGAGACTGATCTGGGAAGATCTTCAGAGAAAGGAGGCTGGTGTCCATGGAAAGTGGACGTGTATGTGGTCATGTGGTAGCCTGCTGCTGGCTTTCGAGGAAGCCTGTCTAGATGCAACGAGTCAACTGATTGCTGCTTCTGGTTTAAGGATGTCTCATTTCTCTTCCAAATGCTTCCTCCTCATCCAAATGCTTCCTCCTCAGTTCTGGGCTTTCTGGGAAGCAAAAAGGAGAACAGGAATAAAGCATGTGTCAAGGCTGCTATCTCGTTGGTGGCAAATTTTCTTTCTACTTATAATGACAGCAATGTTTAAAAAAATATTCCTTTCTTTAAACTGCAAAGTGATGGAAGAGAGACTGAGTTCAAACAAGGTCCAAAGAGGCATCTGTGCTGCTTTGCCTCACCACTGCTCAGGATGTCCACCCAGGATGCACTTGAGCAGGTTCCCTCCCCCATACCCCCCCCCCCCTCAGGGCACAGGTAACTGAGCATCTTCATGTAGCTGCCTTTGGGAAAGGTGTTACAAAGGAAGCACTGGAGGATGGGCATCGTGCGAAGTGACTCAAGACAGAAGAGGTCGGAGCCAGAGGACAAACACAAAAGTGTGCCCACGGGGAGTTTGAGAAGCGGGATCACAGAACTCAACCTTGTCATCTCACCTGGGTACCAGAGAAGACAGAAAGCCTAAAAGGTCAGGAGTCAGCTCATGGTGGGAACATTACCGATGAAACATGATGTAATGACATAAGAATGTCTAGGATTGGGACACCTGGAGCATGGCCCTATTGGGTTCTGGACCTTTGGCTAATCATAATAACCAATATTGAGTGCTCACTGTATAATATTGAAATGTCAGATATTGTAACCTGAATTTTTTATCTCTCTGAGGTGATGTTCGACCTGAAAATGGCATGGGTGCATATCTGCCTCAGTTCTGGGCACTTTTCAATGTAGCAACATGTAATTTCTTTCAGCTCCCCTATGAGGTTGGGTCTATTATATCCTCACTCCAAAGGTGAAGAGATTGACACAGAAGCAGGTGTAGTGACTTGCTCAAGGTCACAGCCTGGAAGGGGTAAAGTTGGAATTCAGCTTATTAAGAAAAACTTTACAGGAAAGAAGGCCATTTTGTAAACAAGTAGTCTAGGAAGTATAAAAAATAATAAATCCAATGTTTTAATACTAAGCTCGTAGAAATGCAGGAAAAATTGCGTATGGATATTATCAAGGACCCATTTTATTAACATAAATGAATAGTTGCTTACATTAAGAATTTGCAAGATTAAGATTCAGTATTCAAAACAGTTTTTTAGAATTTTTTTAGAGAGAGAGAGAAACCCAAGCAGACTTCACGCTCAGTGCAGAGCCTGATGCGCGGCTCGATCCCACAACCCTGGGATCATGACTTGAGCTGAAATCATGAGTCAGACAGTCAACCTACTGAGCCACCCAAGTGCCCCACAAATTTTTTTTTTTTTAAATCAAACTATATGCATGAGCATGTTAAAACTGGTGTAGGGGTCTTTGGTGTAAATTTGACCTTGTGACTTTGTTGGCCTTCTGACTTTGACTGAAGTCGTGTTAGGCCATAACAATACAAAGATATTTTTTCCCTCTTCCTATTTCCAGGCTGCTAGACTTTGCCTGCCGTTCTGTAATGGAACAAAGGCATTTGTCTCTTCAATAAATGGGCTCTCAGCTACTGGGCATTTGTTTGGAAGGGCATTCAAGATGTAAGACACATCAAGCACAGGGCACTTGTGCATCTGTCTGAGTCAGCTCTATAAGGGCAAAGCACTCATTAAAGAAATGGGTGCCCAAGACAGCTTGGGGCATATCTGTGCTTCAGGAGCTGCGCTGAGCCAGGGGAGGGAAAGTGCTCCTTCATGACGATAAAGGGATCCTTGGTGTCCAAGAGAAGTCACAGTGGAGTAGTTTCCTGGTTCTTTGAGAGGAAGAGTTGGACTCCCTCCCTTATAAGCTAGACTGGTACTTTGCGCTGACCTCCAAAGGGCCAGGAGTGTCAAGTTCTCTGCCAGAGTGTTACCTGGTAGAGATAATAATAATGATAACAATACATCTCCAGTGTTCCTTCATAAACTAGGCACTGGGTAAACATGTTTGCTGAAAGCATGTTCATTTAACATTGATCTTTCATAGAAAACCTACTGCTTTGTACAAAGAAATGTCTTCCAGAGTCGACAGGTAGAGCCTAGCTCTAAGCCCACCTTAGAAGTCTGTTTGCCCTCAGCCCATGAGTAGATCCTTTAGGCAAATGGGGTCCATCCGTAAGATAGTAAATTACCAGGCAAATTTCCAGGGACCCCAAACTTGCATATTCTTTTTGCTTTAAGAATTAAAATTCCTTTTCAAAGTTGTGACAATCTCTGACTTCCCACAAAGCATGGCTGTCTTGTCTTCCCTGCTTCCTTCTCTCACTTGGACTTCTCTGTATAACTTCTCTCCTTGCTGCTGTCCTCCTCCGGGAGTGAGTGACATTTATGAGGAATCCAAAGGTCAGGTGTATTAGTGGAGGTGGGGTGCAGGAAGTGAATGGTAAATGGGAACCTGCATCCCAGAAATGGAAGGTATGGTTGGCCCAAAGGTGAGGCTTGTGTAAATTATGTAAGCATGTTGGATGTGAAATGGCTTAAGCAATTTATTATGAATAAGGCTGTTCTCAAAAGCCTAGACAAAGTAAGATGTGCCACCACCCTTGCTCCATCCATGTCCTTGTTTCTGGAATCCTTTCCAGTACAATGCTTTAGTGTCATGTGCCTTAGGTTACAGTGGGACATGAGTTGAAAATGATTGGCTTAGTGAACAACACTCCTTGATCTGATGGCCTATCACTTATCATCACCACTATGGAAAGTCTTCCTCTCCTTTGTTACAGCAGGAAATGCTGTTGATTCTTATTTATTTAGGGAATGAATATTCATTTTTGGGTACATTAATCTCTTTTCTTCTTCTAGTTGACCTAGTTTGACTCTTGTGTGTTTATTAGCATTTCATCTGTAAACAGGGGTAGTAGAAAAAGGAGATCAAACTTAAGTTATTAAAGTTGGTAGATGTTGTGGTAAAGAGAAAATGAAAGGTTTTTGGAAAATGAGATGGAGGTATTCAATCACTAATTTCAATTATGTTGTTCCTAGTATCACCAATAATTAAGTTGGCTGTACATAGGAACTTAATCAAAGATAGAAGCATTTTTAGTGAATGCCTACTCACAAGGTTTGCCTTACTCGCAGGCAAAACATTTATTTTAAATAATAATAATATTAATAATACATCAAAAGTTCTAGTTGTGATCAGCAATTAAAATTTCTTTTCAGTTAAAAGGTTAATTCAACAACTGAGGGCGTATACCTTGAAGTATGAAATTTATGATATAAACCACTATCTCATTGGATATGCAGGTTAATAACCTCATTAAAAGTACAGTGTGAGAAGAGATTCATGTTATGTTTCAGTGAGGGTAAAGGCAAAGGGATAGACTTAATATGAGAAGAAGACAGTTAAGCAGAAAAATGCTCAACCTGACATGTTATTATTTTTATATATTTTGAACCAATAAAATGTCAGATAAAAGAGAGAAGTTACTTACCACCAGATAGGGTCACAGGAGAAAAATATCAGGTTATATGATCAAGAGCATATGTGATCATAGCTATAGTGACTCAAACAGCAATTCCAAGAACTATTGGCTGATTAGTGGTTTATATAAATTTTTTTGTTTTGATTTAGAGAGGAACATTTATTGAACATCTACTGTTCCAGGTAGTACACTAATGTGATTTTTCACTGCTAAACTATATGATTCTTCTCATAACCTTGTGATTGCTGACGAACGAGGACATTTATTTTTGTTAACACTCATTAATAGATGCAGTCAGTATTTATAGTAGATGCAGTCAGTATTGACCCAATGTTGGGATATTGATTATAATATGCAGATATAGATCTGAGGACACAAAGAAATAATATACGATAATTGGAACGGAACCAACCCGAGTTTACTCCTTGGTGAGTCAGAACCTGCACCAGGTTGAGTTGTTACATGAAGTAACTTTATCTGCAGCAGATAAGGAGATCATGGGGAAGAGCTTCCAAAGCCATGACTCTCTGAGCAAGAGTGGATGGGTTCCTTTTATTTAGGGTTAGGATGGATATTTAGATTGGGGTGCTTTGTCATCCTATGTTGAGGTGAGCATAAGGTGTATGTGCCTTAAGGAAACATACCTATAGACACACTGTATGTTATGTAAATGACACTTGTGCTCCTCTGCTGGTGGAGATTTTAGTTTTATAATGAGGTAAAGGTACTTGTCAGTCATTCTGGGGGTCACTCCATCACCCATTTGTGCAGGTGCATATCAGGGGTTAAGCTCAAACTAGTCTGGGTGGTCTGGGCCAGCTGGAGGCCTTGCTGGCGAGGTGGTTTCACTTTCAATTTGCCTGAGTTAAGAGATAAAATTCCATTTTATCTTCTTTCCAGAAGAGCTTGAGGAAAAATGTAGAACCAAAGTTGATGAGGACATGCAGGTGGGGAGTAAAGGTCAGCTGTGGGGTCTAGCTGGTGACACGATGACTTCAGAGCACTTTCCTTGACATTATCCTCAGATCTAAAAACATGTGCGAACCATCTTTGATAGTACAGTACAAAAAGAGAGCTAGTTGGTGATGATCATTAGTTTAATGATATTGTAGGATTATTAGCATCACTCTGTTTCGTCTACAGACTCTATCCCTAGCAGTCTGTCTTTACATATTTATTCTTGGCAACTGAGGAAACCGGGTGTGGTGATTTAAACATCTTCCCACAAATTCTTTG
The DNA here is from genome assembly GCF_003009895.1 of Hyaena hyaena. Classification (NCBI taxonomy): domain Eukaryota; kingdom Metazoa; phylum Chordata; class Mammalia; order Carnivora; family Hyaenidae; genus Hyaena; species Hyaena hyaena. Next base: position 719,386 of record NW_024081174.1, read on the forward strand.
ACACTCTTTTCTTCACAAAGTAAAGTAGAATTCTGCTTCCCTTGAGTGTGAGCCAGACTTAGTAAGGATGGTGAAAATGAGGGTGTGTGACTTCAAAGATTAGGTCATGAAAGAGACTGCATCTTCCTCATTGCTCTCTCTTGGATTACTCACACTGGAAAAAGCCAGTGGTCACACTGTGAGGACACTTAAGCAGCCCTATGGAGAGATCCACATGGTGAAGAAATAAGGCCTTCTTTTTTTTTTTTTAATATTTTTTTTATTTATTTCTAGGAGAGAGAGAGAGAGAGAGAGACAGCGTGAGCAGGGGAGGGTCAGAGAGAGAGGGAGTCACAGACTCTGAAACAGGCTCTAGGCTCTGAGCTGGCAGTCAGCACAGAGCCCGACGCGGGGCTTGAACCCACGAACCGCGAGATCATGACTTAAGCGAAAGTCGGACGCTTAACCGACTAAGCCACCCAGGCGCCCCGGAAATAAGGCCTTCTAAGGCCAAAAAGCAATGAGAAATGAGGCCTCCTGCCAACAGCCATGTGAGGGCGCCATCTTGAAAGCAGGTCCTCTAGCCCCTGTCAAGCCTTCAGATGACTGTAGCCCTGGATCCTATCTTGACTGCAACTTCATGAGAGACTTTGAGCCAAAGCCACCAGATCAGCCACTTCTGAATTCTTTTCCCACGGAAACTTTGAGGTAATAAATGCTTATTGTTTTAAGCCACAAAGTGTTGGATAATTTATTATACAACCAAAACTAATTAATATACCAAGAGAGAGGATATATGTGCCAGCACCAATTAATCTGTACTTTTGGAAGGAAACAAGTTGCTTGGACTTGAGAAAACAGAGCCTAAAGTCAAGATTGCATGCTTTTTAAAAAATATATTGGAGACACTATCTGAAGGAATAAAGAGTGAGGGAAAAAGTTATGCAAGGAAGACAGGAAAAAATTCGAAGTGGTGTTTAACAAAGTTGGCTACAGTTACTCAGGATAACAGAGTTGATTGCTCAGTCGCAGGAGGTGTCTCCAGAAGGGTGGAGAGGTGATATGATATCACTGTGCCTCAGAGCAATCAAGTGGGGAGGAAGGGAGAGCAATTTATCTGCTAGCTTCTTCCTGTCCGTCTCGGGTCAAAGTACTTCCCATGGGGCATTAACTATTCACACTCCTTAGTAATATCATTTTGTCACTCTGGACAACTACTAGGAAAGCTAGACACTCCGAGGCTCATGTTACATTGGATCTGGGTACTGGGACTATTGTAGTTCTTCCAATGGTGAATACAAGCCATGCAAAAGCCTAACTCTTGTGCTCTGGAGAGGCTGGGAAAGTTGTTGGTGTTTGGAGACAGGAAGGGATGACTGCAGAAATGTGTGTCTTGACCAGAGCTATTCTGGCCAGGAGATGAAGCAAGTAGCTGAGACCCAGGGGCAGATGGAGCGGGATGGATCTGGGTTGATGCATACACTGGTCTGGTATCCAATTAAAGACACACCATATTTGTGTATGAAGACTAATACATTGACAGAGGACATAAGATTATCCTTGCAAAAGCAGCATTTGGTAGCAAGTAGGAGGTTAGGTTCTAGAGTTTGAATCACTGCTCCTATATTTCCTAGTTTGGGGACCTTGCATATGTATAACCTTTATGGATCTCAGTTTTCTCTTCTTTAAAATAGAGCTAATAATAGTATCTATCACCTGAGGAAGTTTAAATGAGTTAATAGATATACAGTACTTGCAATAGTGTTTGACAGAGAGTAAGTGCTAAATACGCATTGGCTGTTTCTGATATTACTGCCTACCAGGAGCTTAAGCATCTTAAGAACAGACAGGCAATAACATAAAACACGAAACTAATAAGTAAGGGGATGAACCACTTACAGTGAATGGAGATCAAAGCCAGACTAAAAATTTTGCATGTAAAAGGCAAGGTAGATATGTACTTAGAGTGGCAAATTAACCATGGAGCGCTTCTCTGAACTTGTATTTGGGAATAAAAATGTGGTGGATCCTTATGATTATTTCTGACTATGATGACTGATTGATTGAGAGTATCGAAATAACAATACATTTATTAGCTACCACCCGTGTGCCAGGGATTGCGTAAGGTATTTCACAGGCTGATTTGTATAGATTGGCCAAGGAAGAAAGTCCACGTCTTTTATGCTGTATTACTAATCTGGTTGGACTTGGGATATGATATAGTTAAAAATCCCCAAATAAAAAATCAAGTAAAGAAGATTGGTCTTAACTCACATAGGCCTCCATGTGAAGAGAGCAGAGGCTGAAAACACAGTCAGTAAAAAAGAAACTTAAAAGCCAGCCTGCCAGTCATACCTGGAAGGCTGACCACCCTTGGTCAGGAGTGAAGAAGACATCGTGTATCAATTCAACAAATATTTCATGTTAATGTTCATTACATACCAGGCATCTGGCTAGACTCAGGGTCTACAAATAGGAAAGACAAAAATTCTCAACCCTAATGTGGTCTAGTGGGGTGTCGAAGACTAATTTGAAAAATGGTTATATTTCAATGACAAATTGTATAATGATTGTGTATACAGGTGCTCATAGAAGTGATAGGGGACTTACCATCCTCTGTAATCAACTATGACATTGGTCAAATATGGAAAATACTGCTCTCAGATATTTGACAATAGGCAGCACAGTCTGAAGAAGGAAAACTAACGATGTGAATCCTATAGTGGTCTCAGATTTCCTGAGAGCACTTCTTGGACTACAGCACCAGGAAAGGGAAAACAAACAGAACGTACTGGGCACACTGAGCTGAGAAGACAGAGGAGGAGGGAGCTGGAATTTGCAGAGCAGAGCGCTGAAGAAGGAAGCTGCTGGGAGGAAGAGGGCCAGAAATCTGCACGTAGGTTTGCCCTTGATCTTTGACTGACCACTAAGCTGCCTAAGACAAAGATGAAACTCCACAAGGCTAGGTGAAGGGTAACTAGTACGTGACTGTGAATGAATAATTCCCAGAGCTGACACAGCATTAGGAGAAGTCTAGTTTCTGACAAGTCAGAAGGAAAACCTGGGGCGTTCAGTCAAGGCTCTAGAAGATCACGCCTTAGCAGACTCCAAGAGTACGTGCCTCAGCCCTGGGGCTAAGATATTCCTGGAATTAAGGTTACTCTGAACCTACAGGTAAGGATCCTAAACACAAGTGTCTGGAGGTTCAAGCTGATGTTTAAGTACCTGCCAAAACAAACACAATCCTACTTAAGGAAGACAACAACATTCAGTAGTAACACAATATTCTCAAAAATACTCTGTCCAGTGGAAAAGTATTAGATACGAAAAGAAGAAAAAAAAATGACCCATAATTAGGGGCAAGATAGGTCAATGGAAATAGGTCTAGCAATGACAGAGATGGTGGAATGAACATAAAGGAACTTTATTTTTAATTTTTTAAATATAATTTATTGTCAGATTGGCTTACATACAATAGCCAATGCTCATCCCAACGAGTACCCTCCTCAATGCCCATGACTCATTTCCCCCTCTCCTCCACCCCTACCATCTACCTTCAGTTCTGCGTATTTAAGAGTGTCTTCTGGGGGCGCCTGGGTGGCTCAGTCGGTTAAGCATCCGACTTCAGCTCAGGTCATGATCTTGTGGTTCGTGGGTTCGAGCCCCGTGTCGGGCTCTGCGCTGACTGCCAGCTCAGAGCCTGGAGCCTGTTTCAGTCTGTGACTCCCTCTCTCTCTGACCCTCCCCTGTTCATGCT